>NW_010310441.1:0-3362 GCF_000700745.2 Antrostomus carolinensis
GGGAAGTGGTGGAGTCACCCTCCCTGGAGGTGGACCTGTAGATGTGGTACCTGGGGACATGTTTTAGCGGTGAACTTGGTAATGCTGGTTTTACGGCTGGACTAGATGATCGCAATGGTCTTTTCCAACCAAACTATTCTATGATTCTAATTCTGCCTTCAGGGATCCTGAGGTCCAGATGCACAGGAATATGCAATTGCCTACATCCATCTGACTTCAGAAGCATGGATACCATCACTAACCTAAGCTGACAGTAAAGTCACTTGGGAAAATTTAACTCAGTATCTCAAATGTAATTATTCCTTCACAACATCATTTGCTTCCACATAAGTAAAGTACACAACTCAGTTACCTACACCAAAGTTGTTAAAAACCAGCACATCAAACAGAAAAATCACCTAGCTTAGATGCTGTTACTAACACAACAGCTTGATGAATTCTGCAGTGAAAAAAAAAAGTTTCGGCAACTTTTTTATAAATTTAAATAACTTTTTGAGAAAATGTGGTGTTTATGATCATACGGGAATAATATAAATAAATAAATAAACCAAGCTTTGGCTTATAAATAAATTAAATTTAAATCAAGAAATAACATTTAAGGATCATAAATAAATAAATAAACCCCTATTGCTTAGGTTTCTGTTGAAATTTGCTCTAAGCTTTTTTGGGTTTCCTTCTTTGTGCAGGACCCAGGAGATGTGGACCCATGTGAATGGGAACAAGCTTTACACAACTCCCCATGATCCAAAACCACCATGTTTTATTCAGTGTAATAAATACTGGCAATATTAATGTTTTGCCTGGTAGACACATTTACAATACTACAAGGATTTTATGAAATCATATCACTTTTGCCCAATCTATTATGTTTAACATTCTGTCTCAAAAATGCATTGCTTTATATTCCTTGAGTTTCCCTCATAGTCAATGATTTTTCCTCTTCACTGTTGCCAGTTCTATCTGTGAATTCAATTTGTACTAGCTACTACACTGACACACTTCATTTTAATTTTACAGGTATGTGTAAAGAGTTATTGGTTGGAGGGAGTTTGTCATACGAGCATCTGAAAGCATTCAGGAACATGCTACAGGCATTCAGGAGAGAAACACAGCCAGATACAGCGGCTTTTCCTCTGTATGACCTGAGGGATCACAATTCAGCCAGCATCTACTAGAAGGACATTTTGAAAGATCATGTTGAAAATTGACAGACTGATATTCTGACCCAGCACCTCCCACGTGAAGATAAAACAGCACCTGTGTGTGTTGTAGGAAACCAACCCGCTCTTGCCTTGTACGTGGTTCATCTTGTTTATTAACTTTAACATCTGCTGTCTGTCCGTTCTCCTTTTTCTCAGGGATGCATCAGTCTTGTCTGGCTTGGTCTTTGTGATGACTAAACCCTGACCTCCTCTTAATTAGGTTGCTGCTTCTCATACTTTAGATTTCCTCACACCTCAGTTTCTATCTGAACTGGCTGCCTACAGCTGCACAGTCAATTTCTGCATCAGGAGGCTGTGATGGCAGACACTTGTACAGGTGGTAACATTCTGGCTTGCCAAATAAAATCTCACCCTAAGTCACTTCAAGTGTACCTCTTTGGCTCAACTTTTTGCTCATTTGCTCATTGACAAGAGCATTTTAATGAAGATGTGAGGAAAAAAGAGCAAGGCCAAAGCTGTGTGCATTGAAAACACTAACTGCAGTTTCCAGGCTGGGAAATCTGGCACTTCCAAGGCTTCTGATGCCATATGTTGTAAATGCTGAAGACACAAAGATCATTAATTATGGTGAGCCCCTGGTAGCCAGGTCCTTAATACTCCGTGGGTCTGCAATGTTCCAGCCTTGCATTTTTCTATCACCAATAGGACTGCACGGTGTAGTCTGTTTCCCTTGTCTTTTTATTACCTAAAGCTAGAGCTTCCCCGTCTTTCTTTTGCCCACGTGCCCCCTGTCCATTTTGACATTTGTATAATTTATCTCACAATGAAGACCTGCTCTTGAACACCATCTTCAGAGTTCCCAATGGATGGAGGGATCCCCATTCAACTGAACTGCCACCCTAAGATCGATCAAAGACTTCCCCACATGCAAGCAAACACTCAGTAAGAGCTGCACAGAACGAATATGTGACGGTGGATGGTGTGACATCAAGTCTTTGTCCACATGTGGTTGGTACACAGAGTCCGAGTCTGGCGCGTTCCCACAGGAACACAGAGAGAACATTAAACTCCCTGAGAATGAATAGCTCAACAAATGAGTTATTAAGAATTTAACTACACAAGTCCCAAGAGAAAACTATTGAAGCCTATTAAAAATGAATTTGAAATTGCTCCTTTATACAGAAAAGACACTAAGTGCCAATGTTGCAGGACCTCCCTGGATTAGGAGAACATGTTTATGAGCCACTGGGAAGTTTCTATTTCAGGAAGCCTGAGACAGCGCTACTGAAAGAAGAATCCACTCTGCCTTCAGGGGAAAGTGCCAGACTTGGAGCAACACTCCCTGAAGTAATCCACCAATATCAGCCAAGTTCTTCTGGGTTTAAACTCGTCTCACTAACATCAAAATATGGCCCATAATAAGCCACAGTTTAAGCAGCTCAGGAGCCAGATCAACATTTCCGATTCTGGAAGTAGTGCTGGCCAGGCCAATCCACTGGGGGTTACTGCTATGTGTCAGCCTTGGGAGATACCAGACATTTTGAGGCTGAAAAAGATGATGATGCCAAATACGTGGTGTACTGTCTGGTCCCTGGCACACTGCTTGGTATATAGGCATCCACAGAGGTACACAAAAAACCCAGCCCATGCCTTCAAAGTTACCTTTTCTGTAGAAATAGAATGAAAACCACCTACACTATACGTGGTGCTTCTCTCCAGCTAGTGTTTTCTGGGAGGATGCATCTTTCAAATACAGGCACTGCACTTGCTTTTCCAGTGTCTACTTTTTCTTTCACCTCAAAATAGTTCTGCTTGAAAATGGTCCGATTACAGGAACACCTAATTACATTCTGCCACTACACTAAAGACCAAGACAAGTGCCCTCTGTGCAGCGGACTGCGTGCCCTCTGTGTCACTGCTAATGCCTTTCTCCCAAACAACCCACCTCTGGGATTCAAGCAATCATCTAGGGGTTTGCTTTGCCTTTGGAGTGGCTCAGACTGTGATGGACTTCTGTGTCTTACAACAGCTTCCTGAACAAGACCCCAAAGTCCTCTGACAAAGTTCTTTCTCTGCTCATTTTAAATAATGCAAATTGAAGAGTGCAGTGTCCTGTAGTATATTTTTCAGGAACAACGTGCAGACATTTCCAGCAAGTGCTCTCTTAATGGAAGCTTCTTTGCCAAGTATTGCCTCTTT
>NW_010310441.1:3386-6985 GCF_000700745.2 Antrostomus carolinensis
TTCGCCATGGGGAACAGCAAAGCAGAACTTTCAGTCCTGTACACTTAATCACTGTATCCCCTGATAGATGAACTAGAAGGGCTACTTTTTTCCCCATAGGTTCTACACATACAAACATTTAGTACTGAGCTTATAACTACCAGTCAGGATGGTAAGATACAGTGAAATTCAAATAAAAATCATTGAAAGTGATAGCACTGGACCCAGCAAGTTAAAATCAAGGGCCAGAGAGATTTAAGTGCAGCAGACTCACTTAAAAAAACACAGGAAGAGCAAGATGGAGCAAGAGACAAAGGGGTTAAAATTGTGAGACAATCATCATATAGGAAGCAGAAAAAAGTAAAGCTCCCAGTCAGATTCCAGAGCAGGCTTTAAAATGGCCTGTGCTGCTAAACAAAAGATAGGCCATTTATTTATTTACTCAACTCATATTGATTTGGAAAACTAGCAAGAGTACAGCAAAATAAAAATAGCATTAAGAAAAGCCTACATTTTGATTAGCTTGTGCTGCCATAATTTGCAGAAGCACATTGACATTATGTGTGATGGGACTCAATAAACAAAATTAATATAACATGGCTACCACTCAACATTTCCATAATGTTTTATGTCTTCACACCGCTTTGCAATATAAACTTAATAAATTAATCTCCATAAGGTAGGCAAATCTGATTAGCTCTATTTTACAGATGAGTTAACTGAGGCTTGGCAGAAGTCGTGTCACCCAAAGTAGCACAGAGAGTTGAGGGGAAAGAGAAGCAATTAGTAGAGCAGTCTAGGGCCACAGAGACCTTGCCATTCCTTCTGGTCAATTATTGTGCAGGAGTTCCTCTTTCCTACCACAGTGTAAAATTGAGAGATCTGCCCATCTGTCTGTTAGCATTTCCATGTTTCTTCAAAGCACTGTTAATAAACACACACACACAATCTGACTGAGGGACCTGGTTTCTGCTGCACAAACCCACACCAGACCCTGCAACCCTCTAGCTTAGTCTGCCAAATTAACCTGGTCAGAGGAAGGGGTCTCCTGACTTGCTCCATCCTGTAGAAATCCAGGCAGTCTCAAAGACACATAAAAATGAACAATCCCCAGAGAAGAGAAACGCTACTGGCAGCAACCCATCTCCTGCAGACCTTCCTCCCATCATACACCATGGTAGGCCATGCCCTCCTTCACCGGAGGCATTTACATGTGTTCCTCTCCCTGCTCGACTCTCCTGAAAAGCATGTTTGACACAATGACAGCCACTTTGCCACTCTTCCACCCAACCACTGTGGAGCCACTGCTTTCTGGATTCATGAAGGCATTTCAGTTTTCCCAGAAAGACTTATTTTGCCATTGGCATTTATTTTGACTGAATATCATGTCATATCAGTTCAGTGGAAAGGAGAAGAGAGGATTCCTCTTAGCAAAGGCATTTTCTATTATGCTAGAACAGCTGTCAAGGGGAAGCTATATCCAAAAGCAAAAAGGGGGCCTTTCTAACAGGCATTCAAAACACCTAAATTAATAGTGACGTAGAATGACTTACCCCCATCCAAATATATATTTCCAGATTTGCACCTTTTTCTACAGGTACTAAAATTCTCTACAAGCCTTCAGGATATAAAAATGTCAACCACTATTATATTAGTAAAAAAATGTGACAGAAGTATCACTCAGGAAGTAGAAGTAAAAAACCTGCAAAGAACAGGGTTTGTGAACAAGCACAACACAGAGAAATACAACCTGAGTGCATCTCACAAAACTGACTTGTCTGCTGGCTGTACAACACAAACTATAGCAGGTGGGTAGTCAAGTAAGCACGTAACTATCTGCAGTATCATCAGGTAGAAAAGCAAACAAGAAATAACAATACGGTCCTGAATTTTGTTTTTCTGCCTTTTTTCCCCCCTCCTAAAATGCACTGCTTTCTGTTACAGCAACACCTCTTCCTGCACTGGAGGCAGGGAAAATGTGTTGCACACTAGTGCAGTAAAGGTGACTTCTAAGAGCACAAGAACACCAAAACATTTGTTTTGCCTCGATTTTCCTCTACTCATGTCCCGGGTCATCAGGTTTTGTGACGTTTTAATGGTAGTCACATAAGATTGGGACTTTACCTATGTCCCCAAGGGAAAAGATAGAAAAAGTAGAGCAGATCCAAATTTTTTCTTCATTTGAAAGACTCCTGCTTCAGGTACAGCAGGTGATTTACTGGAGAGCTGACGCAACTTGTGGGCAGAGGAATGGAGTATTTGCACACACCACAGGGATAAAATACCACTATAAAACCTAAGCCTACTTCCGCCCAATCTCCTCTCTCTTTAGATTTGACTGTTGAAGTTGGTACAAAACAGAATCTATTTGACAAAGACTATGTATTTGGTCATGGAATCTCCCTGGAATGATCCTAAATTGAGAAAAATGTTACTGGGGAAATGCCAGTAGAATGCTACAATTGGTGATACCCTTCATACATACACCCAGACAAATATACATTAGCCTAGAGAAGACAACCACCACTGCCACTTTTTGAACATGTTAAAATCTCAAGTACAAGCTTAGGGGTAGTCTGAGAGCATCATATAAAATATGTATTATGAAGTTCCTTTCTAGTATCTTCAAGATGAAAAAGTCAGAACTGAAAAGTTGTATCATGGAAAGAGCGGAATACAGACAGACTGGGCCATTTACTGCACACTTGAAGCAAAGGTCATTGCAAAAGAGAATTTACTTCATCAGAGCCCAAAGTGAACAAGTATAAACGGCTGGGGCTAGCAAAGCAATGGAAAAAAGAACAGATTGGATCAACTACCCCCATGGGAAAGAGCTTACCTCGAAATATCTCATTTGCTGGAAGTGCTCTGATCTGGAAAGAAACTGCTCCACTCAGACCTGGGAGACCAGACCACCACTCCCATGACAGACTGCTGAAAAGAACTTATCCATTGACCTTAGGTCAATCGTCTCAATAAAGAAGCAAAGGCAGTCTCTGAGTCTAGAGCTGGTATTCAGCTATGTGAGTTACTGTCAAAGAGGTTCAGGGAGACACTTTGCTTCTCCACCACTTTTTAAATTTCACAAGAAGATTGGTCCAATTCAGAGGACCAGAACTGGTTGTTGAGTGTCAGGCCAGTCCAGTTATTATCTTTCTGCAAACTTTGGAATCTAAACTCCTCATTTTTTTTCAAAGTGTGGTAGAGTTTGGTGCAAGCTAATCTCTAGGACACCTCTTTTGCTTTTCTATAGTCCCTCACAACCTTCAGAGGCCTTGTTTATTTATTTGCTTTGATTTTTCTCTGTCTCTGGAAGTCAACAGAAGTTCCTAGATGACCAGCTGGGAGGTATGACTGCCCCTCAAAATACTGGGCAAAGGATTGGTTTGGTTTTATTATGTGATGAAACACAAAAAAGAATAAAGGTCTGAAGTTTGCCTGTTAGGATAATATTTCTTGAGGTGTTTATGGCATTAAGGACATACTCACTCCAACAGCATTTCAAATGTCTATTCACAACCTGCAGCAATTGTTAACCTATTATAAATCAATTTATGACTTAAAGCTATAGCAAGCAAAATGACTTAAGTGAACTGAAAACATCTCAACACAGCCCGCTC
>NW_010310441.1:7002-29220 GCF_000700745.2 Antrostomus carolinensis
TGTAGCACACTGGTAGACTGGGAAGGTGCTTCCAGATGACTTAAAAGAAAACAAACCAAAACCAGTGCTTAGCATTTTTTTGAATCTTTTGATGGAGACCATACCTGACAAGAAATGTGCTTTATGTCTTCAAAATGGCACTGCAAACTAAGTAATTAATCCTCACAACACGAGACAGGTTAGTAGTATCGTACTGAGATAGCCAGGTTAACATTAAAACTTGGAACTACTTCAGTGCCTCAAATGGCATCCTGGGCCCTTGTGTCCTTGTCTTAAAGGCTTCAAAATAAAATGCTCTTCTTTTGCATGTAATAAAATTATTGGATTTTGTGTTTTAAAAGCAGCTCTAAAAATCTCTGAGTGGGCTTTGAAAGAGAGAGAGGACTGCTATCTTCTTTTTGTACATCCATTCTGGTAATCAAAGGGATGGAAGTCACAACATTTATCTTGCTACTTTGTTTTCAGATTATGTTCTCAACACAACTTGACCCTCACAACTTTTGGTACCTAGCAGTCTTGAACACCAGGACACTTATTTCTGAAGGCTGAAAATTGCAACTGACACTTTAG
This sequence comes from Antrostomus carolinensis, assembly GCF_000700745.2. Classification (NCBI taxonomy): domain Eukaryota; kingdom Metazoa; phylum Chordata; class Aves; order Caprimulgiformes; family Caprimulgidae; genus Antrostomus; species Antrostomus carolinensis. The sequence continues at coordinate 7,573 of NW_010310441.1, forward strand.
TGTAAATGAGAAATTTGCACCAGGCAATTATGGGATGAACATTTCTGCCTTTAACTCATGACAGGTTTTTTTTTTTCGCTCCTTTCAGGCAAAGTGTTAAAGTGCTGCTCTGCTCCTACCACCAACTCTGAAGTGACACTGCAGGATTCCAGTTTTGATTCCATCATTTATTAATTTGTCAGTTTGCAAAGACATTTTGCTAAATACCAGGCTTCTCCTGGAGCCTATTCAACATTTGCGTTATCTTTTCACACATCTTTCTCAATATTCCTGCCACTAGAGGATGGTACCACTGACAGTGCACAAACAAACAGACTCCAACTCATCTTCCCATACCTGTGCCATCTCTGCAGCACTCGTCACATTCAAACCAAATTCACTGCAACACCAAGTCTGGATCATTCCATTGGTGAGGAAAGTGCTGTTTTCAGACAGCTCAATACCAAGCCAGGCCAGGGAAAAGAGCTGCAGAAGTGGCTGGGTGAGCACATATCATACTGGAAGAGAAAGCATAAAATTCTAAAGCAGTAAATTCTGCAGAAAACTAAGACTGACATGGTACCTCTGGATTGACTGCAGGGCAGGGAGAACAAAGCCAAGGACATGATCCAAGAGAAATTGACACATAAACTGCTAAAACAGGGTCATTGGGGAATTTAGAAAATTTCCTACAGTTCTGCCTGGACCACCTTTTCCTGAACTTGTTGGCTTCCGGCTCTTCACTCTGTGTTCTCTTCACCTCAGGTTCACTCTCCCCTCAGAGTGTTTTAAGTCATTTTAGTGTTTGTCTTCTTCTCATGTGCTTGGTCTTTAGAAAGCTTTTTCAAGCACACTTTTTGCAACAACTACTATCGTAATGGGGCCCTGCCCTCGGTTGCTCCTCAGGTATTATTGTGTTACGTGTAGTCACTCAACATGGGTACTGATAACATAATTTTTACAAATGGATTTGTAAGTGTTAAAAACACAAAGAATGGCATAAATGAAAAGTGCTAAATGCTAAGGATGGTCTCAGGTCATCCAGGGCATTGGCCAAGATGTCCCTGGACTGTATGTTCTCTAGGTACTGCTTGTGCAACCAGGCAAATGCTGAAACAAAAGGGAGCATCCTGGGATGAGACTCCTTGGAAAGGGAGTGGTGCAGTCACTGTCTGCTTGCCTGCTGGGGAGAACTGCACATCCAGTTTGGTAGGCCTGTTCGTTATGGGGGACAGCATTGTTTGAAAGAGACCTTTTCCTTCATCCTACTTCTTGCTTTAGGTTAAAGGCTGTAAGCTGGTGTCCCAGATACCTGCTCAGATTCCTTCCCTCAGCCTACTGCAGAGTGAGGGAAGGGCTCAGTAAAATACCCAGAATTCACTTTTCTAAACACTGATCATACTCTAGAAATAGGAAAGGGTGGTTTGGTCAGGAGACTGACAGTGGGATGATGATTTTTGGGCTCATTCACATACTGACACAGTATGTCTTCAGCAAGGATGTTGAACCAGTTTGGTTATTCATGGCCCTTCAGCCTAGCAGAATTGCTTCAAAATTGATTCCTGAAGGTAGCTTTTGAGGAAGGGGGAACTGGCATTGGCTGTGCTGAGTATGGCATTTTGACTGCCTGCTAAATTGTCCTGTCTAACAGAGGCTGAAGGTCCTGCACGTTCCCACTTTACTACGGTCCATTGCTGATCTTTAGTGTGTCATGCAGCCTCCTTCAAAGCTGTTATTATTGTCTGTTTTGATGTGCTCTATCAAATCTTTAAGGCTGTTGCTTCAGACCTACGGATGTGCACAGTTTATTTATTCTCTGTTCAGCCCATTTATTGGCCTAAAAAAAATCTCTCTCTAAAAACAATACAAATGGAAACATTATTATTGATCTTTTGCATTACAAAGTCTAAATTTCCAGCTAAATTGCAGGTGCTCATTTTACTTCAGGAGGAATTTTCCACGTGGTTCAAAACTAGAGCTGAATGGTTCAAAATAGACAGTGATTATTAAAAAAAAAATCAGCAACCACATTAATTCCAATTTAGACTTGGCAAACGTAAAACAACCAGAAAGATTTATGTGGATCCACATACGTAGACTAACGCACATTATCCTCTTTGGCCTCCATCCTCCCACATGTACTATTTGCTCTGGGATTTACTGAATCTCTACTTTCCATATCTTGGTGAAAGCAGAGCTATCATTTTTAACCTCTGATACAACACTTAGTGAAGCTATTCCCAAGGTTACATTCACCATTGTCACACTAGAGCCACGCAGTGATTTCCATTAACTGGTTAGACAAACATGCTCATTTGCCAAGTCCTTGTAATTTCCACCCCTTTAAGTATCTGTTCTTCTGAGGATATACCACCTTACAAACAGCACTACCATCTAACCTAGCAGATTGACTTGGTTCTATTTTAAATTCCTGTTGTGGGAATATCTTTTTGCAGTCTGGTTCAGGTAACCATTAAACAACTCTGATATTAGTTTCCTCGCACCACTACCCTCTCCGACACCATCAGTACACCAAGCAATGTAAAATCCTAATGCAAATGAAGAAACAGGTGAGAGAAAAGTTAAGATATCAACAGCTTTCTGTGGGGATCCTCCTACATTTAGGTACTACATTACACGGGGAATATTAGTGCTATATATGTGTATTTATATATAAATCCTAAAAAATAAAAAAATGGGGTTGAAAAAACAGAGAATAAGAGCATTCATTCTGAATGCAAATAATTTTCTGCTCCGTAGAAATCTGAAGTTATAAACTCTAGACATAGGCTGAAACTGTGACTTCAAACTATTGCTACAAATTCTGATGCTGACAGCACACTTGGTTTCCAAATCTGGGTAATGTCAGTGTGTAGTTCATTCTTCAATGGATAATGAAAAGAGTGGGTTTTTATCAGCAAAAGCAACATCATCCTACAGTGCTGGAGCTAAGCACATGCTGCTAACTCGAGACAGGGTATTGACAGGAAACTGCTGTGACAGATTTGTTTCCCCAAGCAAATATGACAACAAGGTGATGATATCAAGCACTGACTGATACAGGGGAGTAAGGAAAACAAGGGAAGAAAAAAAAACCCAAAAAACAAACTCAACCCCAGAACAAGTCCAAAGAACTGGGAAGTGTTCACAGGCTCTGTTAGCTTTTCTAATTTAGGCATGTTTGTGTTTTGGCCTTTTTTAAAAAAAAAAAAAAAAAAAAAAAAAGTTTTTATTCCTCAAAAGGCTTTGGTTACAGTTAAGATTGCTTTACTCAGCACTAATTATATTTCATCTTCTTTCATCTGAGGATAAAAAATTCTGCAGCAAATGCATTGAAGGATTTAACTCTAATTCAGCCTCTCCCATTATTGCTTCAAACTCTTCTGAAATGCTGGCTTGTAGTTTTTCCTGATGAGCCTCTCAACTGCAGATCAGGGGAATTGTCCCTACCCCTTTCCAGTTTCTGATGCTGGGATTCCCTCTTTCACTCAGTCAGGATCTCAGTCCTCCTCATCTTTACCCTCCTTAACAAGTCCCAGCCTGAGGGCCCAGAGCCAGAGGGATGCTCCTCTCCCGCAGGGAATAAAAACCATAAATATGCAAAATAAGTCAGAACCAAAAGGCACAGACAAGTACAAGCCTTTTATGCATTAAACAAGATCATGACCCACGGGATCAACTAATCTGGGTTGCAGAAATGCCTAAACTGGGCCATACAAGCAGACAGAGTAATTAGCAATTTGCTCAGTCCAAGAGCTGAGAAGGCAGAGTGCATGGTTGAAGTTGGGGGATCCCAAGAAGAAGTGGAGTCACAAGTTAACTGTGCCACAGATGGGGAGACATCAGAGCTGGCCCCACATCAGCAGCTCAGGCAGAGATGGATTTATTCACTCAGAAACAAGACTGATGAATGCAACTTCACTGCTTCCAGGGCCAGCTTGGCCATCCCAGGGACTGCTGGGTGTAACAAGCCCTTGCAGACCTGAGCTGGCTCTGCTCTGCACAGCAGTCCCCGGCAAGCCTTGGCACCAGCCCCTATCACCCACAGGGTGATCAGAAATTGTCCACTGTTTGAACTGCTTCTGTCTCCAGAGCCACAAGTAACAGAGAGCTGGTTAGCTGGTTACATAGTTCATTGCACTGGTCCTTCCCCTAAACAGTTTATGCTCCTCTATCAATTTTTGTGTCAGAGAACTTCTCATTCTTAGAAGCATATTCAGAGCTTGGCCATAAACGAGAACATAAACTATCTATTTGATCTTTGCAAAGCTCTACTTAGGCAGTAGAAGCCCTTAAAGTCCTTCTCATGGCACCATAAGAACTTAGAAAATTACAGCCTACCTAACACAAAATTGACAATTGTTTACCATGTTTTCAGTTCTTCTTGCAACAGATTTTCTGATGCTTCATAAGGGCTTATTTTGGAGCTAAAAACATAATTTCTGATTGAAAAAGCTGTTGCTTTTGTTGTTAAAGATGTGCAGATGTGGTGCTTAGGGACATGGTTTAGTGGTGGACTCAGTAGTGTTAGGATAACGGATGGACTCTATGATCTTAAGGGTCTTTTCCAACCTCAATGATTCTATGACCAGGGAAAATAAATGCTCCTAACCCCAGGGAAGGCTACAATCACTCTTATAACCCTCTCTTCAAGGTTCTTTAAATATTTTTTAAGAAAAACAGGAACAAAAGATTTTAAAAGCATATACCACAATATAACTTTGAAAAATGGCCAAAATGTGACTACAAGCACTCTGACCCTATGATTTGACAGCAGCAGAGTGACAAACATGCTTGTGCTGTTTCTTCAGCAAATTAGCAACTGGGAGGAGTGCACATATTAAACAGCAGAGCCCAAGTCCTACTGCTCTTAACCCTTCTTAAAGGCCTCTTGTCGAACAGGTCCAAGGGTGAAATCAGCCCAGCTGTCTGGCCAGATGAAATGCCATCTGTGCCACGAGACTAAGCCTTTTGTGCCTGAGGCTAATAGCTTGAGTAGTAACTGGCGGCTGTGCAGATCAGGAGAGTTTCCTGCCTAGACATTTTGTGCTTACCGTAATGTGGAGCCTGCCTTCCCTCCTTGGCCACATGATTTATATTCCACCTTGGAGAAGGAGGTCTTGTTCCTTCCTGAGAAATAACTACACCTTTCTACACTTTTGATAGACTCATATTAATCACACAGATTGGGGTTTTCGGACAGTAACACTTGAAAAATAATTACATGCCTGTAGGCTAGGTGAAAATAAAAGGAATTAATGGGCATTATCTGACCCCTGGGCTTTGAATTTACTTTCCCTGCTCTGCCCAAACAAAACACCGAATCACTCAGATTCTTCTATGTGGAAAAGTGAGACTATACCTAAATAAATAACTTAGTTTTTCACAATCACAAAAAGGTGCCAGTACTGTCTATAAAAGCAGGTAATAGCAGAAAACATAAAAGATAAACTTGCATCATGCACCAAATATTTATTAGTTCAATTTGACCATTCCAGGTTTCTTACTAGTTGACTTCTGAGTTCAGCTTCACTGTGGTTCAGCCACAAAGATTTCAAGTGCAGAAGCATCGACAGGCCCCATATTGCAAATACATGGGTTAATTGCAAACAAAGCTTGCCACCCCCTAGAGAAAACAGGTCACTCTTCTGTGCCTTCAGACCTAGAGGCTCAGATTAAAGTCTGTCTTCCCTAAAATACCTGTTACTAAACTGAAAGAAAAACATTTTGAAAATTAAAGTAAATTAAATCTGCCAAGGGACAGATCTATTTTGCACTCTGGCAATTTTCCTGAGGTTTTACTTTTAATGTTTATTGTTTAACGTCATAAAATTGAGTAACTAGCATAACAGCACCTCAAACGCCTGAGAGAAACAGCCCATTAAAATATGAAGCATCTTGTTAATAAAATACACTCATCAGAACGCACCACAATTCCCTGTAATCTTGTGTAGTTTTACGGCTAGTAAACATTTCTAATGATCATCAGCAAACCTGAGTTTTCTTCAATGGTTCGTTACATCACGTTACATTGCCCGGAGAAGAGGAGACTGAGAGGAGACCTTGTAGCAGTCTAGAACGTCCTCACAAGGGGAAGAGGAGGGGCAGGTGCTGTTCTCTTCTCTCTGGCAACCAACAATTGGACCAGGGGAAATGGCAGGAAGATGCGCCAGAGCAAGTTTAGGTTGGACATGAGGAAAAGGTTCTTCACCCACAGGGTGGTGGAGCACTGGAACAGGCTCCCCATGGAGGTGGTCATGGCACCAAGCCTGACAATATTCAAGAAGCATTTAGACAACACCCTCAGACACATGGTCTGAATCTTGGGGTTGTCCTATGTTGGGGCAAGAATTGGACTCGGTGATCCTTGTGGGTCCCTTCCAACTCACAACATTCTATGAGATACTCTCAAAAAGGTCTTGACATCACAGTTAAGCAAACAAGCAAAAGAGAACTTCAAATATGGCCAAATTGTTTCATAACCTTCCAGGGGTTTGTAGAGTGAAGACACAAGAAAATTTCAGCCATAACACCACAGCTTTCATCCTCTCATTGACAGGAGCTTCTGCTACACCAGCCTGGGAGGCACAGGCAGAAGAGTTTCACCAAGCACAAGGCAGAATGGGAGAAAGCCACAGTTTCAAAGAGAAAACAAGCCTCTCTATTTTAGGTAATGTTGTGCTCCAGTTACTGGTGAACCTTTTGAGGAAAAAAAGGAATTAAATACAGTAAAAAGCATAATTTTTTTTTCCTCTGCTTGGTTATTGCCAGATGTGACAGGCAGCACAACTTGGATGAGAAAAATTCCTACCTGTACCACATCTATGACAGACCAAGAAGACCCTGATAGATGCTGTTATTTTCTTTTAGGTTCGCAGCTTGATCAGTTCGCCATCACAGATTAATCCAGAGGACTGAAAGCTTTGTCTCCAATGAAAGAATACTACCAAACATTTCATTTTTGTAGCTATACAGCAAATATCCGCTAAAGATGAGAAATTGACCACAATTCCTATTTTCAGGACACCACATCTTCATAGTCATCTAACAGACAACTTTTCTTCCTCACAGGTTTCTAAGAAACAATATTGTGCAGGGCACAGCAGAGTACAGGAAAATAAATCACATGGCCTTACTGCAAGTTTAAGATACTAGACCCAGTGAAGGAGAAATCTATACTCTTCAGTTGACCAAAGACACAGGCTGAAATGTCTCTAAAGCATTTCATTGCAGGACTGTCAAGACTAATTAACAGATTCCCTGCATGTCTTTGGTTTGGATGTCAAAACTGACTTTTTTTTTTAAAGGTCTTAATTGTCAGAGGTTTGCTGCTCTTCAGCCTTCTGGGGAAAAAAAGAAATCAGTCTATTATTGTCAGCAATATTTAACAAGTTAAGTGACGAGCTGGTTCTTGGGGTCTTTAGAAAACATGACTCCCCTTCATTATTGATTCCCTGTTGAAAGTAATTTCTTTTTCTTCTTCCTGGTTTATTTTATATAGAGATTGCTACAACTGCTTTTATCATTCCTCCTGGAGTCATTTCAGGTTAACTCACTTTGCTGTATACACTTGCTTACAGCTCATGTTTGAAGGTCGTCTTTGAACACAGGCTGGACAGAGAAATTCAGGATGAAAAGAGCAAAACTTCAGAAAATTTTGAATTCAGAAAAGGCTGTCTTCGCAATTGGGTAATTGTTTTTCTGAGAACTACAATCTTGCATTATGAAATCTATAGTTAATTGCAAAAACAACCTTAGCTAAGCCTCATTAGTTTTATGCAGCACAATTTTTTTATAAAATATACTTTCTCCATCTGAAAGTTACTTTTCAGCAAAATTACTTTAACTTGAAATCAGATCTTCAAATTAAGAAAACTTTTATTGAAAAAACTCACACACAATAGTGTTAAATGGCCAGTAAGAATCCCCACAGAAAACTAGGTAACTTCTCAAGAACAATATCTAACTCACTATAGTTTTTCTGTAATCCATTTGGCTAGGACTCTCTTTGTAATCCACAGAATTTTTTTTAGCATTCAGGATAATGTTTTTGCTCCCTATCTGAACAGTAGGTATTAAATGTGAAAATAAACGACACATTTCAGGGACATAAGATCTCCCATCTAGAATTCACCCTGAAATTATCCAGGGACTTTATATTTGAAGTTTGCAAGTGAATGTAAATCAGGTTCAGTTGAGTATGATATTAAAATGATGATTTAAAGACACTTCAAAGGATAATTGAAAGCTGATTAATCTAAATTTTGTTTCATGTTTTTTTTTTCCTTCGTGCACTGAAAGCTATCACAGCTTCCTGCAGTTGCTGCTACAGGAGTGTTTTTCAAGAACATATTTTTCTTAGCTAAATTTTGCAGTTAAAACGAAGATAATTACACAAATAGTATAGGCTGTTGCAAGTTTTCTCTTCCAGATGCGCTTGCAGTTGACAACCAGTGCATTTTAAGACAGATTTACTAGTAATACCCTCTTCTCTATCCAACTCTGCAGCCCTTTCACCACCTATCACCTGCTGGTGCCATATGCATGCTCCAGCCATTTAAGAGAGAAGTTCAGTATAGTACAGCTCCACCCTGCACATTGCCTATATCTCCAGCTATGCTTCCTCATTAGAAAAGCTTTTCTGATTAGGTCAGAAGGCTCTAGAGCACTATCCATCCTACACATCATTGCTTGTAAGGGTGTATTTCATAAGCCTTACATTCAAAACCACTATCATGGGGTCCTTGCCTGATCTCCACCCACAGCACACATAACAGAATTTCACCCAGTGGTAACTTGTTTTGAAGTCACTGACCTAATGGCTTATACCTAAAAATTATCTTTCAGAGACTATCCAAATTTAGGTAACAGATCTTTTTTCTCCGCTAAACTTATTTTAAAATATATAGTTACTCTTTTCATTTCTCTTTGCCCAGCTGCTTAAAATTGGGTGCAGGAACTTTGCCTCTTTTGTCACTGCCTGTAACAGCTTTTTAAGAAAAACTGTCTACACAAGATCTGTTCTTCTGATCTAATTCATAAAAGAAAAAAATCTGTAGGCTTGCATTTGCTTTGGATCCTCTTCTTAGAGGGAGGTGTGCTACCATGGACTCTCCACAACAAAACCAAGCAAACCTGAATAGAAGTTTTTTTTTCTTCCTCTGCTCCATTTTCAGAAGCCCATGCTGCTCCAGGAACTCATCAAGAGTCTCATGCTGTAGGGTTAACGGTAATTTTAGCATGTTTCTTATATTCACTAACTGATCACATTGCAAGTGACATGTTTCAGAGGCCACAAGAGCTCCCTCATCTGCAGGGCTGAGCGTTCACACCCAGCTGTACCAGGCATAACATCAGCAAATATCATATAATTTGTCCAATTTTTACAGATACTGCAGCTGAATACTAAAAAGGAAGTAAAGAAATCACATGCTTTTGTTTGCAGTTTACACACACATCTATGTACACACAAATCAAGTATACAGGCCAACAGTCAATAAAATAAATACATCATATAGCAATGCAAAGTGCAGAGCAGGCCACAAGTCAAATTATTATGATTTAAAATGTTTCCATCCTCAAAATGATCTGAAAGAAACAGAAGGCAGTAATACTTATGGGATACGTTCCCTCAATACAGAAGGCTTTTTTCTTTATGTGTGCTGAAGCATCCAAGCACTTGGTCAGCTGTATCACATTTTTGACTGCATGTGATTTTTTCCAATGTACATCACCTCCAACTACCAATAAGCTGCCTGACCAGATGGGCACTGTCAGTCCATCTTTATTCCCTCGTTCCTTGCCCCAGTTCTTCTGCAAAGGTTACCTAAGCAGCAGAAAACATACAAGCAGGACACTGTTTGCAGTTCGAAATAAAATAATCACTGTCTAGTTCCTGCAATAGCAAGACAGCAGAGTAACATAATACTAATTTGTAAATGAAAATTGCACTCTATACTGCCCTCTTAGCACAGAATAATGGTAACTTTGGTGCTTTTCCTGGCAGGACTGTATGACAGAGGCAGAAGCAAACCAGAGCACTGATCACCTAGAACAGAATTTAGACGTGATAGGGCAGAACCAGAAAACAACTGCTATTGAGAAGATTAATACAAACTGACATGTCACCTGTATTTATGCATTTCACTGTCTAATGCAAATCAACAAAACCCACATAGTTAAAATGTATACACAGTGCTTACTGAATATATAGCATGTGGAATTTACAACTCTGATCCACTTTATAAAATTCCTGTGGAAAAAAATATTAAATTGTATTTAAAAAGCAAATTATTATTTCAACAGCAGGATTTTGTATAGAGCCTCAGAAAAAAAAAAAAAAAAAAAAAAAAAGACAAACTACTTTATTCCTCCACAGCAAAAAATTACTTCAGCTTTATTTCAGTAGAGGCTATTTAACAAATGCAAAGAATAAATGAATCCCAAAAGCATTACAAAACTTCCGCTGTAAAAATGTAAATGGATTATCCCTCCATTAGTATCTCACTAAACAGCAACACTTTAGAAGCAATCATTCTTCTGTTGCTCGCAACGTAAAAGCCAAATGATATTTTCTCCATAAATCATCCAACTATTACAAGATTAGTGTAAAAAGGGGTTGGGTCTAAGACAATAAAGTCTTTAGATCATCTTGCAAGCAGGTTTACAAATGCCACACTGGTGTTTTCATCTCTTCTGTGCTGGAAGTAACATCCAACATTTGTTCATATGACTATTTTAGGGAAGAGCAGATTTCTGCACTAGATTTGAAGTGCTACCACCAGGTCGTGTCTACTTGATTTTCATATAATAGCAATTAAAAATACAAAATAACTGTTAACATTCTTTTATTACAGCTGTCCTGTAGCACATCTTTATGGAAGTGTTGAGCCCTCTGATAGAGTGGAACCAAGTTGTGGTGGTTTCCCTTGGCTAGCACTGGGCTAGCAGCCAAACATAGTCATTCGCTCACTCCCCCCCAGGGGACAGAGGACAGAATTGGGGGCAAGGGTAAGGAGACTCATAGGTTGAGATAAGAACAATTTAATAATTGAAATAAAATCAAACTTAAAATAATACTGATATTAAAATAATACTGATAATAATAACAGTAATAAAATATGCAAATGAGTGATACCCAGTGCAATTGCTCATCACCCACTGACCAAGCCCAGCCTGTTCCCAGATAACGATCCCAGAGGAGCGACAATCCTGAACCGAAACCACAATCCCAGGAGAGCGAGAGCCCGAGGGAAAGCCAGAGAGAGCAAGAGAGGGAGGGACCCTCATTAATATACTGACCATGATGGGATATGATATGGAATATCCCATTGGCAGAGCCAAATGCCAATTTAGCTTATTAATTTAAATATTTCTCACCCTCCCTAGATCTTGTGCTTGTAGACTAACAGAACACAAAGTCCTTCACTTCCAGTGACAAAAATACAAACATTGGGATGTTATCAGTGTTTCCCTCATAACAAATCCCAGGCTGAAACCAAAACACAGCGCTGTTCTAGCTACTAAAAAGAAACCCAGCTCTGTCTCAGCTAAAAACCAGGATACAAGCTTCAAGGCCAGTAAAGAGAGAAGGAAGAATAACTGTTTTAAAACTTATTTGTGATTCTCTGAGGCCAGCACCAAGACAAATTTATTTACAGAAGCATCAGTTCCAGCAAACAAAAAAAGTTGTTTCCTTAAACACAAAAATCTCACAGTTGACAGGTAGATGTTTATTTCAAGGACTAGACCAAACTATACACCCCTCTAATGTTAATTCCCCCCCCCAGTAAAATGAAAAGGGTAATCTCTTTTTTTTCCTATCTAATTGATCTAGTTAATTTCTGATCTCCCACTTTCCACTCCAGCAGCATTTTTAATGCCTGTGCCTGAAATGAAGACACACATTCTGTGTTTACTTTAAATTACATTAACCACCGGATTTGTACATACTGTGTCCTCTTCTCCCTGTTTTCTGGGGTAATGCATTGGACTTTACATCCATGTGGCATCACTAGACTCACAATTCACCACACTCATAACAAAGGCATTACTTTCCATAAAATTGTGGCTGATATGAGGATGTTTAAACAGGCTTCACATTTGTGTATGTACAAAGAGCCAATTAAAGCTCACAGACACAAGTGTGTGGAAGCCTCTGTCCCCACTGCAAACTGTCACCTTTCTTCATTTTTCTAGATTTTCACAATCCACAGCTCTACCTTCCCATGCAATAATTAAAAGAGGTAAAGAATTTCAGGTTCTAACTACTTGGAAAGAAGCTATAATGCTTATTAATTACATCAGTATCCAGCCGAGGTCTGTGCGTGCTCAGTTTTACAGAAGTATCAAAACAATCACCTCGACTCCAGTACCACAAATACAGGTCCTCTGCTGTAATTACTGCTAAGTGGCTCAGAGTCACTCTGTTGAGAGATGAAGGACCAATGCTGGCCCTTGGCCACTTGGGCACCTATCCAGTCATGGTCTTACTGCACCTGGGTCCAGTCTCCCAACATATGTGAGAGTGCCATAGATCCCGCTCTGACTTGCACCAGCAGGCAGGAATCAGCAGAACAAGGGAAACCTAAGCTATGCTTTCTCCTCTTATTCCTCCTATTAACACAGGCCACGGGAAGAGGAACGTGTCCCAGACACGATGACAGAGGCTTTACACTATCAGGGAAGTTGCATATGGGTAATATAATGGAGCAACCTCCTAGGAGCTGACAATGCCATAACGTATTTGTTATTTCATTCTTGTATATCCCTAGTGGCAAGCTTAAAATACTAAACACTTTAAGCTTCCACTCTCTTGTTTATAATCTCTTTATAGCCAGAGAAGTATAGTCTTGCCTAATACTAAGCAATATCTTGTCATGTAATGTAAAACTTGCTGATCATATCTATTTTACGAGCTAAGTTACTTCTGCTACAAATGCAGCACTCAATCAGCTGCACAACATTACAGTTGCATTTTCATCTGCTTTTATGTATCAGTCAAAAAACTGTTTGCAAAGTTCTGAGTACAAAATATTTGCTGATAGTGATGCTCAAAAAGAGGAAGAAAGCACACGTGTTGATTTTAGATCACAGGTTGACTGTGCAGCATAGGGAGTTGCAAATTGTCTCTTCCTTTAAAGTATAAGCTGAACAAATTTGATATGCAAGTCACTGAGAGAGAACCTTACAATGTCATTTTTACAGTCACTATTTCCTGACTCATCTTCATTGGACAACAACTGCACTTTTCTTTATACCAGATGATCTTTCAGATCAAGTTTATGTATTTGAAATTCTCTTCTCCTTAGAAACTTACATTTCAGATCCTTGAAGCACTTGCAAACCTTTCCTACATTACTCTTTTTACTAATATTTCTGGACTATCTGAGCCTATTCTCAAAACCAGACCCTTTTAGAGATGCGTTCAGATGCTCCGGCTCATGCAGAATAAGTCTTTATCCATCAGTATTCATTCAATGGAGAAAGTTAAGGCACTAAGGTCTGACCTTCAGTTGCCCCTAATCCTTCAACTGATCACCACATCTTTGCGTTCCAAGGTGCACGTGAGGAAGCAACAAAAATTTCCATTTTGAGTACTAATTTTTTAAAGGTGCAGGTTCAAAGCAGGTAAACGCTTTTAAAATTCAACTGCTTCCTTACTGATAAAGAAAACTGTAGCTATCAACCATCACTGGATCTGAATTGGTAATCTCAAAATGAATCGTTTTTTGCCAGTTTACCAACTGATTGCTGTGGTTCCCTGCAGCACTGCTCAAGTGATGGGGCTGCTCCCCTGACTCCCACATAATGCCAAACTGTGAAAAATATTGGATATAGAGACACCCCCAAAATTTTAAGAGACTTGCTATTCAAGCACCCCAAAACAGTCTGAGCACTACCAAGACAGGCTGATCTACTGTTTAGAAACCTAGTGTTATACAAGTTTAGTAGGTTGATAAAAAATAAGAGAGAGTCTAGGCCAATTCTGTCTGGAAAGAGGGGTCTGAACACAGAAACTTTAATCTGAAATGTTCCAATATATAATCTCTCCTGAGATTAGGACAGACCTATCATTACACAGCCATGCGCAATCTGTGCTTAAACACACCTCAGTGCCTTCCCTGAACGTCCAGTTCTAATCCTAAACCACAATGCATTCAGATTTTTCATATCACACTAGGTATCCTAGTTTCTCTTCTAGGAAAAAAAAAAAAAAAAGAAAGATTTTTCTCTTAGGCAACACCAAACTTTATCAGTTAAAGGTGTATTCAGCTGCATAGCAGGTCAATCATTCTCCAATATGCTACTCTCTGCACTGCATACAGCAACTCAACAGTGTGCAAAATACCCTGCATAATTTTTGGGACATCTTTTCCTTCTAACATGCCTCTTAAGTCACCCGACTTCTGCAATTTGGACTGCAATTCTGCCATTGAGATGTCCATGAAATCACAGTTGCAGTGACTAATTTCCTACAGACTTAGAGCTGGTACTCGTACAAAGGATGAGGATAGCGGGAAAGAAGATGCCTTTTCCCAGATTTGCTCTAGCAAAGACGCCCTGCCATTACCTGAACCCGGCAACTCCATTGTGCCAGCAATGGATTATTTGCATTCTGTTGAGGGCTGCTGTACCACAGGCAAATAGAAAATAACTTGTCATCCCTTCTTCATTAGCCTCAGAGGACTTTCTAGTGCACATTACCTTGATTTCTCCTAGTCAGGCACCCTGTCTTATACAACTACACAAGCTCTGTTACACACATTGCTACTTTACTCCTTGCTCTACTCTCGAAGCGACATTGATCCAACACCCAAAATAGGTTTGCCACAGATTGGACCCCAAGAGAAGAGCAACCAGGAGCACAATTCACACCTCTAACAGCTGGCAACATGCACACAAACCTGCACAAAACTGAACAGCAGACCTGATCTCTACCTCATGCCCCAAAGGAACCATTCCTTTCCCTCTATTCTCTCTAGACATAGGAAAGGTCATTTTAGATGTACAATATGATACAGTTGCAGGCAGGGCCTATTACACAGCAGACAATATAATTTACCTTTGTGTTCTTCTGAATACACATCCACATACATCTATGTATATCCTCTGTTTACTTACTTCTCATGTTACAGATTCTAACTTCAGCAGCCTGGAATGCACATTCGGGACAGAAAATTTAGCTCTTTAGGACAGACCACTTTGGTTTCAGGCAAACAAGAAATGTGATTTGGATTTCATAACAGGCAAATGTCTATCTAAGGTGAATGATCAGCATTAATGTTTAAACGGTAATTGGCCACCTGCAAGCCTATCAGTGCTGGCTGAAGGAAACCACAGATTCCCCAGAACACAGTATATACCAGTGTCAGTGTCTGAAGACTCAATCACCCAGAGCAGCTGGAGTATGTAATTTTTAATGGGATCTTTGGGTTAATAACAGCTTCGCTTGCTACTGAAGTCTAAATGCACAGATTAAATCAGATTAAGTGCTTCTAAAGAATTCAACAGATAATTTAGCAAAATTAGATTTTCATATTCAGAAGTGAAATTTCAGCTAGAATATTTCTATATGTCCTAAAATGTTACCTGTAAAACTATGCACCAAATCACCTAATGCATGGTAATAAGGCTTGTAACGTACAAGTCATTCTGCCGCACAGGCCTATGCACACGTCCTGGTATTTACTAGCTACATACCTTTGAGTTGCATTTTTTTTATAGGTTTCTGAAATTAGGCAAACTTAAGAATGCTGGATGCTGTGAAACTACACACAAAGGTGACAACTGTGCATAGACACTTAGATCTGCTTAAGAGAAAGTCTGTGAGTACCCTCAAAGACTATGGATGCCACTAAAGGTACCACTTGCAGAAGTCTGCAGACCAGAGCCACAGTATGTATTTGTACTGAGTAAGCCTATGGCTTTCTGTATATACCAAGTTTTAGACTAGAAGAGCTCTACTTCATTTGAGCATCGCTCCTCACCCCCCTGGGACTCAGACTTGGCAGTTGCAAAGGAGGCTCAGCAGCCCCAGGCAAAGGCATCACTGCAGATCCCCTCAGAGTCCTTCAGATACTAACTGCCAAGTAAGTGCTGCGTATATAAATCTCAGCTAGCTCAGGAGCAGGAAAGTCAGTGCAGGTAAGACTGAAATATAACAATCAAGATTTTGCTACATGCCTTGCTTCCTCCTCTCCTCCCCCCAAATCCTACATTATTTAAAATCTTTAATAGGTGATTCGGTAGAGAAAACAGATTGTCATTATCTGATGAGGCGTTTCCAAGTCAGAAGCAGATATAAAATGAAAAGCGTATTGTATACTGTTTGTCAAATGAAGGTGAACATAATTCTTACTAGATTGTCTACTGCAATTTTTATTAAGAAACTCCTGAAACTAATTGGCATCATTTCTAAATGGAGTTTAAATTTCCCATAATGAAAGAGTTGAAGTTTAAAATAATGAAGAACTGAGTATATATAGCACTTGCTGAAGGAAGTTAAACAGCTGCAGAATAATAATCTTTGTTTTTACAGAATTGGTAAGCATGTGACAGGATGAATCAAATTTTTATTACATCTTTATCAAAGATTCTCCCTAAGTTCTGATGAAAATGTTTGCCGTCTAACACCTCAAGGGAGGAAAAAAAAACCACAGGCTGAACTTAGAAACTTCATATTCAGTTATTTTTACAGAACACGAGTCAGACAAACAGTGAGCCAAGATTTTAGAAAATTGATTCTGTACTTTCACACTAGAAATTTTAAAGTTGGCAAGACTCTCAAAAAACACATGCTAAGTTTGGATGGCCATAGTAAAAGAGTTTTGGAAAAAGAAAGAATCTGTTGATAAAATTGTCTGGCAAAGTACGCGATGCAGGAAATATCCTATGAAAGTGACGATTTAACCTTTAGAGTAAAGACACAATCTTCTTTAAACATTACTTGATTTAGTCTAATGCCTACCATTGTCTACAGAACAAAGGAAAGCAAAATTTTGAGGTCAGAATTTCTCTGGTGCCTCACAGATGCACAGCAGGGAGCAGAAGCTTATTCGAGCACATACTTATACAAGTGGAAATAACAGCAAGGCAAGTGAAAGGTGAAGGAGTACCAAGCCTTCTGACTTCTGCCTTTTTTTTTTTTTTTAGTTAACTATATACAAAACTTGCAACTGAGGCACAGCAAAATGGTTTTAAATCCATAGCACTATGATTTCCAAACAGGTTGTCAGGACTGAGTCTGTCTGAGTAACTATAATCTGTCTTAGGCCAAGAACTGGGAAATACCTGTCCAAAAAATAAAAAAAGGGAAACAGACACACTAGCTACAGAATCAAAACAAGTCCTAGAGGCACAAATCACTGCAGAAGACTGAGGTGTACAGACCTTTTTTGTCTTTCCTTGTTAACAGGGAGATTCATTGCATAGAAAATATGGGAATAAAGCTACTGCCTCCTTGGCCATCTCCCCAAAAAAGGGAGGTTTTGCAGGTAAAACACAGAACTAGCAGTCTCATCCCTGGAAGTCTGCACTACAGATTGTTCCCTGCACTGCATGTTCCACAGTAAAATGCTTTCCAAATTTATAAACTGATTTGGACAGAACTAAAATGGATTAACATGAAAAAGACTCATTGCATCACTATTCAACTATTAAAAGTATCTAAGTGAGAAGAGAAGGTTTCTTAAAAAAAATTAAAGGCAGAACCAAAGTCCCATTCAAAGTAATAACAATAATCACAGAATCACAACTGGGAGTCTAATTTGCCCCTGAATTCATAAATAAAATGATTATTTTTTTCATTTAGCAGTAATCTTTATTAAATATCACCATCTACAATTAAAAGCACCATCATAAATGAAGAGAAAGAGAGCTTTAAAGTAAAATCTGGAGAAAAAGTATTATTCAAAGGTTCAGAGGGGAAAAAAAGCCATAAGAGAATTTTTGATAGCTGAAGAGCCTGAGTAAACAAGCCCACTGTCAGAGTGAGGAAGGGGAAGCTAAGAGGAGAAAGAAAATTGTGAGCTGATAGTGGAGTAGGGGCACGCTGGGTCAGCAAGAGAGTGGGGAAAAAAGTATAAAGATTCTTGAAGATGATTTTATTAATCATTTACAAGTTAGGTATGTTTGTTAGAAACTAATTAAAATAGGGCAACTTATAATGGAAAATATTCTATTTCACTAGTTCTGTAAGTTGCTGCACAAGCAATATATCCATCAGTTATCTGAGTACTTTCAAGCAAAGATTTTATGCATGAAATTACAGATTTTACATGGTTCACAGAAACAAAGATATATCTAGGCAGATGCAGAATACGAAAAATGCACCAGAGAAACCTCAGCATTGTGAGTGAGCCACCAATTCACATGCTGTCACTTTAAAGGTGCTTAAAACCTCCTCCTTCCCCATGCCACTAAAGGATATCGCACAATGCTTCTGCAGTAGTTTAGTTAAATTTCTTGCAAGATCAAGCCCTTTCCCAATAAAGGCCAGTAACTATATCAATAATAACTCAACAATCATTCTTCTTAGTAGAGCAGTAAGTATATTTTCATCTTCTGCTAACTACACTACCTACGTAACTAAAACTCCATTCAATCATGTGGACAGTTTGCTGATCTAGCCAGTAGTGCCATCACAGGTTTGAAACGCCACAGAATTGTTGTCTTTAGCCATAAATATTCCAGATCATGCTCTCTGTAAAGATGGATGATCTGACTGATAAAAAAAATGTTGACTGTAGAGAAAAATCCTGAGGTAGCTGGACACAGAGAACAAAGGCAAAAAAATATACAGAATTAAAGATAAACTGGGTAGCAATGGAGAATGCAGGGAAGATGGAAGCTGGAGCACAGACTCTGTGAGGATGGGTTGTGGAGCCTTACAGGAGGAGGATACATCTTGAGAGACCTAATAGCCACCCTCCAGTACCTACAAGGAGGTTATGGAAATGACAGTCAGCCTCTTCAAAGCAGTGCACAGCAGGAGGATGAGTGACAACAGTAAATCAAGATTGCATGAGGTTCAGATCACATACTTGGAAAGACTTTTTCACCATGAGGACAGTCAAACCACTGCAGGTTGCCCAGAGAGGCTGTTTGGTCTCCATCCTTGGAGGTTTCCAAGAGAAGTCTGGATAAAACCCTCAGCGACACAGTTTGAAGTCAGCACTGACCATGTGTTTAGCAGAAGGCTGGACGACAGAATCAAAATCAGGAATGGGCCTGTAGCCTCAGGGCGTAGGAAAGGTTGGAAAATGAGCCAGGCAGAGGCATGAGCACATGCTTCCTGCAGCAACATACCTTCTGGAAACATGGATTTTATCAAGGTTTGAAGGAGTACAAAGGAAGGGACCCTGCATAAACAGTTTGAATAGTTTAAACAACTTATTTTAAAGGCAATATTAAGCAATACAATCCTAAGCACTAAGAAATAATCTCAAATTCTTTAGAATTTTATTAGGTACAAAAATAATCAAGTTACAGAAATGTAACAGTGTTCAAAGATAATCACTTTAAAGAGTCCATAACTTAATAAAAAAAAGTAATACAAAACTTTACTATACAATTTAAAATCATCATATTTAAGTCTTTTTTTTTTTTCCTGTGTAAGTTCTACCTGGAAATGTTATTTTTCTCTAGGTAATTTTATAGGAATTGTACAGAAAAATCTCCTTCAGTCATGTTTCTTCCCAGATCCATCATCATACACAGACTGCGGTTAAGGTCATGACATAAACAGATTGCTCTCAGATTGAAAGCATCAAGCAGTGGAATGCTCATCTGTAAAGAGGAAACTGCTCAAAGTGAAGCACAAAGTGAAGTCAAGACATAGACTAAGTGGCTTCCTTAGTTTGGGTTGATTCTAGCGGGATGGAGTGGTTGCGGCTCTTTGAATCCTGTATAAGAAAAAGTTATCAGAAATCCAGTAGCTTCTGAGAAACTATAGTGAATATGGAGATGAGAGATCACATGGCCAACAGTCAAGGGGAATACAGTTCCCACTGGGAACACAGGTCCAGAAATCACAAGCAAGGAAACTGCCTCTGTCTTTGTCCCTATTG
Source organism: Antrostomus carolinensis (assembly GCF_000700745.2). Classification (NCBI taxonomy): domain Eukaryota; kingdom Metazoa; phylum Chordata; class Aves; order Caprimulgiformes; family Caprimulgidae; genus Antrostomus; species Antrostomus carolinensis. The sequence goes on from NW_010310441.1 coordinate 27,621, forward strand.
CATTCACAAAAACAGACCGCCACAGGAGGAAAGGTCTGGCACAGATCCTGGGGCATCTTTCTAGGACAAATGACTCAGCAAGGTCCCCAAAGTCCTTCTCTTTCAGTCCAAAAAGAGGCAATACAAAAAAATTACACAATTCTAGAAGTTTATCTTATAAATTCTGAAAGCTGTAGATTAACTCACTGGCTTGAAAAAGCCAGTAAGATTTTCCTGGAGTCCATTTTTCTCCAGTGCCGCTATCAATATCCCCAGCTCCTCAGAATGCGAGGACTTGAATCATTAATAACGTAATGGAGAAAGAGGAATTTTGTCAGATAAACCAAGAGGAAAGACACTAGTTCACTCATTATGTTCAAGAAATGCACAAGTCCATTTAGATGTTTAGAAGAAAACCGCAATGGAAAGTGATCCTTTAAAAAAATAAATACAAATTTCCAGTCATGTTTAAAATACAATCTATGCCATTTCATCTTCTTTCACAGACGCTACTGCCTCACTGAGCAACAGGAGTGCAATGAGAAGTTAAGTGGCAGGGAGGAAAAGGGGACAGTGTAGGGACAACTACTCACTGTTACGACAGCTATTGATCTTGAGAACACAGGCATGACAGCCATATACAGTATTTTTGGGGCTATGCAGTTCATCCATCATTTACTCCTCAACCTAATCTCCAAACATACTGCCATTACCCAACTCCCATCACGCTGTGCTAAATTACTCTTTCCGCAGAAGCTTACAAGGGCATGACCCACTCTTCCTCTGCCGGCACCATAGACACGTGTCTCTGTCTATTTGCAGCCCTGACAGCTTTCTCCAGCTATCTCCTTAGCATCCTTTCAAACCAAATTCTTTCTGTCTCCTTTTGGAATTGCAAGAGAGAAGTGGGAAGATGCTAATTGCAAATTAGTTGTGCTGCAGGTCTTTCCCCCCTCACTTTTATTTCATCAGTACCTTCTCATCCCTTGCGGTTCTGACTGCACTAGTCTGTGTCTTGATTGAATTCACAAAAATACTTGGAACCATTACTGGTGTGACAGACAAACAGCAACCATGTTCTTGGCTTGAAAAAGCAATTTCAAGTCTCTATGTCCTAGGAGTTTCTCAAAGGAGCATAAAGTAGATTTAAACACTCTCTTTACAGCACCAGATTTTAATGCAATCAGGTTTCAGAAGAGAAGGTTTTTTAAAAAATCAGGCATCTGATTGCAAGTATAGGGATGCAGGGGAAAAAAGTACGATAGCTTGCAGCAAAAACACATGGATTTCAAACCCCTGAAAAAAAAAATCTCAAATTACTGAATTACACCATACAAGAACACATAAACAGCTGTTTTGTGCCAGACCAAAGGTCTACACGGCCCTGCCCTGTCTGCAGCAAAAAATATTCCCCCACCACACAAACTCAGACACACAGTTGAACAGTCTTGATAAGTGGATACCTTAAGTTAAAAAACAAGCCAATGTGCATGTGGATTAGCACAAGACTCTAATCCTCTCCTGGGCTCCAATCCATTTTCAACACAAAGCATACCTGCGATGCATGCTGCTTCTATGTATTTTTCACATCTCAGTATATTCCTCTGCATTAACTCATCCA
>NW_010310441.1:29236-30754 GCF_000700745.2 Antrostomus carolinensis
CATAAACTTTTAGCATCTATGTCACCTTCCTGAAAGGAGTTCCGGAGATGTGCAGCCCTCACCCTGCTTGCTGTGAAGCTGGTTCCTAGCAGTTTCATTTGAAGCATGCTGCCTTCTGGACTAGAAGCAGCCATGAAGCCATCCTTCTCTAGCCATCCTCTCCAACCCACCTATGATTTTCTAGATCTCTATCATGTTCATCTATCAAATAACCTCTACCAGAATTGGTTATCTCAATTATTTCCTTGCTCTGATTATCCCTGCCAATTTTCTCTGAACTTCCTACATATCCTTGTTGAAATGGAAACCCTAGATTGTGTGCAGCATTCAGCCTGCACACAAGAGGCAGGATGAAAGCCCACAGCCTCATGGCCCTTCCCATGTTCCATCCAAGGTAAGGCAGCAGGAGCATGGTGGAGCCACAGCTTCCTATTCTTGCCACTGGGTATCAGTTTTCCAAAGATGAGAGTGGAAACAACACAAGGCTTATAGCACATTCATGTCAAGAGCAGCACGGAGTAAACAATTCTTCTGACAGGATTCAGGGCGGCTCAGAAGGGATTTGGGGCTGCCCTCCAGCCCTCCCTCTCCAGCGCTAACCCTGCCCCAAGGCACCAGAAGTGCCACGCATGCTTTGCAAATACAGCTCTGTTCCAGGGACAGGGCTGTAGGCACGCATCTCTCACCGACTATGCGTCCAGATCTGTCTATAGATCAGAAATCATGTTTGTTTATTTCAAATGAGAATTCCAATTATAGCACCAAATTATTCTGAGGGGGTAACAACAAAGATGCTGCTTTTGGTCCAACATGGATTTATTTCAAAGCAATTTCCAACATGCTGCTAAGCAGAAGTTGTAGAATTGTACAACACAAGGCAGGCTGCCAACACTGAGCTCTGCTGCAGCTGAGCAGGCAGAAGTTCAACATAAACAAAAATAACAAAATGAAAACTGGGGGGAAAGGGAGGGAAGGGGGCTAGACAGACAAACAGGCAAATGCCAATGCTGAGAAAGAAAACCCTAAAAACCATAAAAACTTTCTCAGTAAAGAAGAGAGTTAACCCCCTGTTTGAAACAGTGCAAAGAAGCATCGCAAAGTGGGCTTGTTCCAGCACTGCTGGGAACTGAGAGCGCCAGCAGGTTTTAGATTCAGCTGCAGCTCAGATGAACAACTTCACAGGCTTAGAAACTGGCCACACGTTTTCAGAAGGTAAGAGCTCAACCATCAGCGTGGCTGAAACTGAAGCTCTCCAGAAAGTAGGAGCAGAATTAATGGTATATTTTCTATTAGCTCATAAAGCTAATTGCTTAAAAGTTAAGAGAAACTATTTGGTCACCTTTGCAACTCTGGCCTCTCAGGTGTCTGTGCTGCTCACTGGGAAATGCTGCAGAACTGTAATTACTGAGAGACTCTGGAATGACGAACTTGTGCGATCCATACCTATAAAATGGCAAACTAAAGTTGAACAGGTCAGGCTTTGCAGATGTGGTGGGCTGACCCTGTCTGGATGCCAGA
>NW_010310442.1:0-1170 GCF_000700745.2 Antrostomus carolinensis
CTGCTGGTCAAACTAAAAGGCAAGATGGAACAACAAAGGAAGTGGAAGAAGGGACCAGTATCCTGGAAAGAGTACAGGGACGTTGCCCAGTTGTGTAGGGATGAGGTCAGGAAGGACCTCAGGTGCAGCTGGAGCTGAACCTGGCAACGGATGCCAAGAAAAACATGAAGGCCTTCTACAGGTATGTAAACTGGAAAAGGAAGGTTAAAGAAAGCATACCCAGCCTTGATGAGCAACAATAGTGATCTAGTAAAAACAGACAAAGAGAAGGCTGAGGTTCTCAACAACTATTTTTACCTCAGTCTTCACTGGCAACCTGTCTCCTCACAGCTCTCAAGTTGATGGCCCACAAGACAGGGACCAGGGAAACAAAGTCCCTTCCACTGTAAGTGAAGATAAAGTTCGTGAGCATCTGATGAACCTGAACATACATAAGTCCACAGAACCTGACGAGATGCATCCCAGAGTCCTGAGGGAATTGGCTGATGTAGTTGCCAAGCCACCCTCCATGATGTTTGAAAAGTCATGGCAGTCAGGTGAAGTCCCTAGTGACTGGAAGAAAGGACACATTACACCCATTTTAAAAAGGGTAGAAAGGAAGACCCTGGGAACTACCAACCTGTCAGCCTCACCTCTGTGCCTGGGAAGATCATGGAACAGATGCTCCTAGAAGCTGTGCTGAAGCACATGGAGGATAGGGACATGATTCAAGACAGCCAGCATGGCTTTACTAGGGGCAGGTCCTGCCTGAACACTTGTCTCTAATACTGGAATTTAAGTTTCTTTACATTCATAGGCTGATGACCAGGGTAGCAGGCAACCCATCCTTTACTTTGTGTGGTCAGAATGCCCCTGCTCTGTTCTGTGCACTGCTTTACATTCCTATCACTGCAAAAACATTGCCTAATTTCTGAAAACAAGCAGGGTATTATCCTTGTTGGATTAATGAGAGGTTAAAATTTGTATTAAGAACCCTTATATATAGTGACAAGCAGTATCCCTCAAGGGTCCGTACTGGGACCAGTGCTGTTTAATATCTTTGTTAATGATATTGACAGTGGGATTGAGTGCATCCTCAGCAAGTTCGCTGATGATACCAAGCTGGGTGGTGCAGCCAATGTGCCACCCAGAGGTACCTTGACAGACTGGAGAAGTGGGCCCAGGTGAACC
>NW_010310443.1:0-7433 GCF_000700745.2 Antrostomus carolinensis
GGCCTCTAGCCAGGGTCAAACCACCACACAAGGCAAAATATTGAGTAAGAAGGAACCACATTCCATACATCAACCAATTCTGCATTTACAGCAGTTGGGATATAATTACAAAAGCTCATTTTCCAGGAACAGTCTCAGTACTATTGCAGTTTGAGTAACCCCAGGGAAGACTGCAGGAGCAGATACATGAAAGCAGTTTTTTATCTTTTTTCTGGTGTATATGGATCAGTCTACGCAACATCAAACAGACCCATTCCCTCACCACTATCAACACTGACATGGAATCTCTGATTACCACTATGACATATCACCCAAGGTCTTCAGAATTTTAAAGTCAACATCTTGCTAGGGACATCCTGCATGCAACATCTTGGATGCCAGAGCCTCATTATTCAGTGCAGTGTTCAGCTCAGATGGGGCCCTACTGCTACTTCTGGATGCTCTCAAATTCTTGCTGGAGAGCTGAGGTGTTCAGCTGCCCTCAGTCACTAGAACCTTGACTAAGGAATACATCTAGACGAGACTTAATCTTTTACAGCAAATTTTTTTTATCTATTCACTCTTTTCCCCAGGGACAACCTAGCCAGTTTTTTATTAGTATGTTCTTAATTCAAAGTATTAGTATGTTCTTTAGTTATTCTTTATTAAGATGATCAGTTTCTTTCTTGAACATGTAAACAACGCTTTGTTAAGAGTTGTTGTCCTCTCTTCTGCTTCCAATTGCTGAGTAACAGCTTTTTGCCTTAATAAGGAGTAAGACACTTCCCTCTTCACTCATTTGCATATTTCAAGATGAAGTGTGAAAGAAAGTATAAGGTACCATGTAAGACAATCAATACAGTCAAGCATACACACCTAATACAGGACATCTAAATGCGGTAAGTGTATGTAGCTCATTACTCACTCGACTAAAATTAGACATGAAGGGATGACAAAAGGTTTAGAATGTCTCATCATCAGCCTCCTCTTCCCATGTATACTGTACAAATTATGTTGTTCCCTTCAATAACTCTTATTTCCCCTTCATTTCACCTTCTGAATTGCTTTTGTTAACTGAATATCTATTCCAGTTTTAGTGTCAAAGGATCTTTAGAGCTATACTCGAGGAAACAAAGCATCCAAATTTTCAGTTCTGATTTGTTTTCTTTTAAGAAGGCATTCTCAAAATTACCAGGCTAAAAATTTAACATCACCTGAAATGCGTGTTCCCTGAATCCCTAGCCTTCCATGTAAATAAAAATCCATTACATTAAAAATTTGTTCAATAGGGATGCTAATTAATTTTATCAAAGCTTTTTGAACTAATGAAAACAGGGAAATTCCTTTGAGTAATTCAAGCTAGTCAAAAACCAATACAGAACTAATAAAATTTGTGACTATTAACCACCACCTCATATATTAGTGCCATCACTGTTCCATACAGGATCACGTGCCCAAAACTATGTACATGTGCTAAAAGACAGAAAACCAAATAACTTATCCCACTTACCAGTTTTCATATCAAATGTCCACGCAGGAACAGCATCTCCCGATTTTACAGTACTTTTGGAAAGGGGAAGTGTAATCTGAATGGGACCATTTACTTTCAGTTCCTTCCCAGTCAAAAGAACATTTATGCATATTGCAGCAAGAGGAGTTAATTCCATGCTTTTGAAACCTAAATGTGAGAAATATCTTGTCTGTAATTCTCCATTCACAGTGTACTTCAAAAAAAAAAAATTTAGAATTAAGAATCTACCCTCATTATAACTAAAGACAAGCCCTCATTCACATCCAACTACGCAGTCAGCACTCACCAACTTGGTCAAATAATAATAAAAAAAAATAGTCAACATCTCTTCTGGACTGTTAAAACCTCGTGATTAAAAAAAAACCAGTAATTTCTATCCCAAATCTGTAGAAGAGAAACAGAATTTTGACATACAGGTTCAAAGCTGACTGTAAAATCAAGGATTAGGCAAAACTTGGCTTGAGGGTGGTGGAAGAAGGGTTTATCCCTCAGATAGTTTAATCACAAAATAGCCAACCTATATGAAATATAGATAATGTAAGAATTTTCGTATAATTGCAAAATACGTAACATTGAATCAAACTGAAGACGTATACAAATATACGACTGCTGCATTTCTCCTTAGTTGAACAGTCCTCTTAAACTTTCCTATAAGGATTAACTTTGTAATGTGGTAGCTATATTAACTGAATAGTCAATCATGATGCTCATCAAAGCCCTCTAAGGAAACACTGCATATACAAAGCTTTACAATGCAGCTCTAAAGTTTGTTTCCTTTGTTTTCCTTACACTAGTGTGCAAATACTTCAGAATGCACAATATGACACGATGGTGAAAGAAGATGAAAGAGAATTATTAAGTACCAGAATAACGTTAAATCTATAGAAGCTGTTAGAAGCTGGTTGTGAGAAAACTCCTGATGCATCAGATATCAATTAACTTCCACCTGCCCTGAAAGGAAGCCTATTCCTCTAGGAGTTTATGAATAATTTAAAACACATGCCAGACAGATTGAAAGGAAAACTTGAAGGGGAGAAATACTGCTTATTCTCTTATGCTTTACATTTCAAGAGGTGAAATATAGGTAAGAAAGGATTTAAAATATGTATGTCAAGATATAAATATATATAATGATTTTAATTCAATTAAAATTAAATAAGAGAGCATGACAAGTTTAAATAAGCTATATAGTGGCCTCCTCACGCGTTGCAATGAATTGAAGAGCCTCATGGCTTCAGGACCACTGGGAATAGAAAGAAAAGAACAAAAGAAAGATGGAACTGCATACAGTACAAGCTACCAGAGACTACTGCATTTATGCAAACAAAAAAAATATGATAGAATGACAAATGCTGAAAGGTCCAACTGCATATGAGCAGAGTTATAATGACTCATGAAACCATTTACTGCTTCTCAGTGAAACAGAAGCACAGAAAACATTATTACCATTGTGCTCTATATACATAGTGACTACTTGGTTTCAAACAGGCTTACAGATTAACTTTCTGTGAGCCAAGCTAGAGCTTCCACACAATTTTTATGCTAGGTGTAAAGCTCCTTCAGGCAACCATTCTAGTGAAAATGCAGAAAACCCCACAGCTGAAGTCAACTGCTGCCGTTTCTCTGATTTCTTAAGGTTCACCTAGTTCACACTCTGGTCATGACCATATTTTAGAGGTGTTTACTAAACCAATTCAACAGGCTCATGAAATCCTGAACATACTCAAATGAAAGCAATTTAAATGCTCACTTATTGTGTATTAGAGTCCCACAATTGTACTTCTGCACTGTGTAGAACAACATAAATACATATATATTTATTCATATGCACAAAGCCCCTATATGTACATAGGCTTACATAGATATACTCACTCATATATACAAAAAAGCAGACTGAAGGAGTATTTCAGTGTAGTAAGATATGCTATGTTCTCATACTGCACAGAACAAGATAAGGAGTGACACCAATTACTTACCTGATGTGTTTACAGCTTATTCCTATGGAACAAAGCTTTGTGATTTAATGCAAAGGAAGCAGGCTCAGGCCCTTTTAATTTAAGCATGTGTTTTTCTGAAACACTGTGCACTCAGATGCATTACAATCTGAAAATATCTTAAGAATTCTTAAAAAAAAAAGTATTTCCATACCTGATTTATTTAGAAGAATTCCTGTTGTATAGAGAAAGCTGTCCACTTTCAAAAACTGCTCTGGCACTGTCAGATAGGCTGTAACATTTGTAATATGGTGATTTGTTGGAAGCTTTAATAAAAGTTTTGGAAACTGAACACTTGGTTGAGATTTGGCATCTGTGAAAGAGTGATATTTTGTCTTAGCAATGGTAAAACACACAAACTCTTTTTATTACTGCTCAGAAATCCATTTAGCAAAACAACCTGTTTTCACCCACTTTCTCCACAGTTTCTAGTCTAGCACATGTCACAGCCACACATATAGCTAGCTACACAATTAACTGAAAATCTGACTTTGAGTACATAGGTATTTTATGAGAATATGAACATGCTTAATTTTTTTTTTTTTCTGTGTGCACAGATGGTTATCACAAAGTGTTTAGATTATAGTCTGCACACACTGAACTTACCAGACAGTTTTCCAGTAATTAAGACAGTATCTTCAAACAGCCACATATTAGCTTGACTTTGTGGGAATAATGAAAGCGTCACAGATGAGTATACTGTGAAAAGTTATAATATCTGTTACACTGTGCATCAAAAAAACATCCTGCAAGATCTCAGATTCTGAAAGAATAGCGAACAGAGCAGTTAAAAAAAAGATATTATATGAAGACTCAGTAAAATTATTCCTGTTGTCCAAAGCAGGAATTTTAGTGGTTATGCAGGAAGACCTCTGTTCTGTATTTGCTACTGTTGTTCTATGGATAAACAAGTGGTTAGAATTCTTAAGAGTCCGTCTCTTTCAAAAAAGACAAAAAAAATAAAAACCTTTTTTAAAAGCACGCAATAGTTAAACAGGAAAACTTGTGAGGAAACACTGCTGAAAGGAAGCTGTAACAACAGGTTATACTTGTTATACAGGACTCAAAGCATTGTCACTCCAGGAATCACTAAAGACATAATTTTTGTCAAAACATATTACCAGCCCTTTGCTAAGTGTTGCTAAATAATTTCTCAGAATACACTTACATTATAACAATATAACCTACTTAGAGTTAAAAAGGGCTATTTTCTGTTTTACAATATTAAGAATTTTGACAAGTCTAACAGACCATTCACCCTTGTATCTGCATTGACAGGCACCACCGCCCTGGCCTGGCTTCTTTCAGTCATTTTCAGTTGACAGTAACTACCCAGACTGCTGAGGAAGAGAGAAATTTAATTACCAACAGATACAGTTTAATAATAGCACTATAAGAGGCTTACATACTTGGCATCCTCCCAATCTTCCAAGGCAAAGGTGTTAACATGTAGCCATCCTTGTATGATACAATAGTTAAACTTAATCCTAGTTTGTAGGGAACTTTTATTAATACTGCTCCATTGTTTCCAGTAAGAGTAGAATTTGTCTTTGTGTAGTTAATAAACACTTCCACAACCGCTTGTTGCAGGTACTGATGACTGACGATGTCGTTTACTTGAACTTTTAGCATAAAAACAGATCCTATTAAGAGAGAGAAAACAACAGGGGATCATAATACAGCATAGCAAAGGACTAAAAAAAAAAAAAAAAAAAAAAAATAGTTGTTTAACTAACTTAAATTTGTAAAGAAGCCCTAGAATTTACACCTTAGTTACTCATCCACTGTACAGTGGATCTCTTATCTCAACAGAGGGCAAGCTCTGGCCGAAGGAAGGGGTAATCATGTAATTATATACCACAGAAAAGAAGGAAGAAAAAACCTTGAGATGGGACACAAAGATGCCAAAAGAAAATATAATACCGAACCTGTCAAAATAAAACACAAACAAAACTAAAATTGCAAAGCAATTCTTTCCCTTTTCAATTAACATTGAACCATGTATCTGTGACAATGTAAGACTCGAAGTGCTCTTGTTATCCAAGTGTAACCCTTGGCTTGGGTCACACATTCAAAGACACACCTTGAGTTTCTAAAAACAGAGAACCTAACGTCTGCACACTGTGGGATAACACATTTATTTTTACATGAGTAAAGTTATTATAAAGTAACCAAATGCATCCAGACACTTTGATTCAATCTATCATCTCCCACCAGATTTACACTTCTAGCCTAGTTTTCACCTTTCTGTATTGCAACTTCTAAACAGTATTTGTCTACTGCTAATTAGAGGATCTCACACTCCTTGACGGTACATGGTGTCTTGCAGAGATCATAATTACAGCGACTGAGCAGTATGTTGAAAATAGTAAGTCCGCTTGAACAACAGTCTCAAGATGCTCTGAAATACATTAAATTCTCTTGACTGTAAATAATTAGGGAATCTTTTCATAGACAGTAGACACACAAAAATGGGCAGAATTCCATGTTATTTCCAGTGTGAAATTAAATTATTATCACAAATTAAAGTACCTATGGACCAAAAGATGTCAAATAACATCAAATTTCCAGTATTTTGGTTACAGACATACTGCTATTCAACATCAATGCACTACTTTATACCCCAATATTTTCAAACACATTAATTATGAATATGCATTTCTATTTAAGTCAAATGTCAGGCTAAGTTTGTTTGAAATTTTTCTACATAAAATCACAGTTCAATTTCATTATGTTATCTCCTCTATAACTGAGATTGACGTTGCACTAGGAGATTACCACCACTGACCTGGATTTAAATGAAAAGGTCTTAAGAAGCTGAGTGCAAGCCATCAAAAAAACAGTACGTAGTGAAGACATTCAAGCTAAGCCTCTCTGAAATATTTATTTAGATCTATTGCATCCATGGAATTTACCATATATTCAAGCAAAAAACTACCTGCACATAACAAAGCTAAATTGGCCTCAATTTATTTCTATTTATTGCACACACAGCAAAAACTTACTAGCCATGCCAGTCTGATTCTCTCGTGTTAGAGAAAAATCTACATCTCCTTGTGCAGATTAATATATATTTTCAAAAAAGGAAAAAAAAATTCCCAGTGATACTTGAATATATTTGACTGAATTAAACAGAAAATGCACAATTATCTTAGAACAGTGTCATCTGTTTTTTTTCTCCTTATGCATGATAATTCAAGAATAAAGTTGTTTTTAAATTGCTGTTGCTAGAGTGTTTTTAAATTATGTGGTGATTAAAAAAAAATTTATATCATGTAAGCAAATTATGGCTACTGAACAGATCTTCCAGGCCTTGATCCAGTTACACATACATTAGCATTATTCCAGTGATTTACAAAACTTGTAAAACAGATTATTTGCCCTTAGCCAATGCCTATTTAAAAGGCTACTAAATAGGGAGAACAGACTGTGTACAATATTCTGATCCTGTAATTGCTTGGAAGCCAGGAATATCTTGTGAAAGGGTATTTAAAAAAACAGAAATTCAATAGTACAAAATTCAAGCTCATGCCAGTAGGAACCAATACCAGAAATGCCTGATAAAAAATAGTATTCTAACAGCTGGACACAAGTCAGGAAAAAAGAGCCTAGTATTAATAGCTGAAATAAGTCATTAAAAAAAATTAAAACCTAGAATGTACTCAGAAAGACATTTTCTTTCAATTATTTCACGTTTTTAATGTGTATTTTTCCATTTCCTGCTAACGAAAAGCCTAATGAAAACACAGGGGTGGGGGAATCGCTACATTCCTCCTCCAGCTGTTAATAAATTCAAAGGGTTTTTTTGCAAAAACATTTCTTCCTCTCCTTCAGTTACAGCCTTATTAAAACCCACTTTTTTAGAAGCTTTTGGATGAGGAAAAAAAAAATAGACTGTGAAAATGTAGAAAGAATTGTGAAGAATGTGA
>NW_010310443.1:7460-20750 GCF_000700745.2 Antrostomus carolinensis
TGAAATGACAAATATCAGTGGCTGCCCTTAGCTACGCTCAACTTGCATTACTTCATTCTCCTGTGGGTTCAGAAATTGCCCCATCATTGTTCAGAACTTCCACGCTGCCCAGAACGGTGTTGAGAAGGTGCAGAAGCGCAGCAGTGAATGCAGACTGAAATCTTGGTGGGGTTAGGGAGTCAAAGGCCTCCCGTGTGAAAACAGAGCCTTATGCAAGGCAAGGTCTGAAAGAGGAATGACTGTGTACTACTGCCATACATAAGGAGCAGTTACTCAAGTGAAAAATGTTCACTTCACACCTGCTGATATTAAGACAAAGATTAAAGGTGGCTCCATCCATATATTACATGGAGCAAACAATTTAGATTTTCTAATATCAACCAGAATATACTCTGCCAACAAGTTGCTTTAAGTCTGTGTACAATGATTTTGGCAAGACATTTAAAAAAAAATATTTTTCCATTCCTTTGCAGTAACAATGCAGAAGACACAAGCACACATTATGCCTCTGAATCCAGATGCTAGTGAAATAATATCTAAAAAATCCCACTAAAAAAAAGCCAGAATCCAACAGTAACAACAATTTTCTTCCCCCACAGCCACGTTTCACTATTGTTTTGTATAAAACTGTGCGTACCAGAGCATCCTAGAGCAGGCCAGCTCTAACAGCCTCGTTAAAAGCCAAACAATCATAAGGTCCAAAGAGCTCAGACTGTGCGTGCAGTGGTGGTCCAACACGTATGACTGACACCTATCTTTCCAAACTTCATATCCCTTGACCGATTCCCTCCTCAAACCAACTCCTTCACACGGCTCGCATGCATTTAATGTGAAAATTCATCAGATGTATTTAATGGCATTAAGTTATTAACAATGCCATATTAACACTCATTATATCTAATTTGCATAAAAATCCTGCTTTTTTAATATAAAGATCTTCATACATAAGCCCTTAAGGACACTTTTAAGCGAAATGAAAAACATTTCAGATGCAAAAATGAGCTGTTGGTTAACTGCTGAACAAAACCAAAGCTGATACATTAAACAATAGATGAAACTTGTGCTTTTTTCTGGTCACTAACACTCGCCAAACACAAGTGGGTCAGCTGTATCTCAATATTAAACAGATCTGACAGAACTCCTACAATCAGAAGAAAGAAGTCAGTCTTAGCTAATTTGATTTGTGCTGCCTCAGAGGAAGGGAGATCTGTCTCTTGGCAAGTCCGCTGGAAACGCCAGCTTCTACGACATTTGAACGTTTGCTGATAAATGTTCATACAAACGCAGCAGTTATTTAGACAAAGGGAAACAAGGCCGCCTACCACATTTAGCTGCTTCAGAAATGTCACAGCCAGTAAAATGACACCTCATTTCTTCAAGCAACATCATCTAATGCCTGGAATTTGGCTTCACATCACTGTCCTAACTCAATCATATCACAGAATTAAACAAAGAACTGCTTGGAATTGTAAGCCATGTACGAAACACAACAGTGCAACAAAAATCTCTCTTTGTAATACCCCTATGTAATTCGTTCCTAATTCTTTATGTGCAGATGTGTCATCTGGTTACTATATTTATCTGTGATTTAATTAACACAGTCCAATGCAGTCCTAAGTCCCTTTTCCTATTTATCACCCAGGTCCTATAGCAAAAGAGGTTCTACACTCCGAAGGAGACGGTTACTCTTCTCAAGCACACAGACAACTACTCAATTAAACAATTATCTTATGGAGTGGAGGGAACAGTAACCACAGTTAAATTATTCATTAGTTCCTCCCTTAGGAGGAATCTTTTCTCATCCTTGACTGAGAATGTTTAAATTCATATCAGAAAAGGCACACGTTTACATGTGTTTTATGGAACTGTCTACACTCTACTACCATGCTCCCAGATAACCAGACAGATAAAAAGTGTGCTGTGCAATTTGCGTGGTCTTAGCTGACTGAACAATCATTTTTCCATCGTTTATATTCATGGAACACCATATTTTTTGGCTTAATATAATTAGGGATATGAAAGGTGCGCTGATCTGTAAAGAAGAAATCACATGTTGTAAGAATATCAGGTTTTATTATCCATTACAATACTGAATGTGTACCACTATTGGGGAAGGAAAAAAAAAAAAAAAATCAATGAAATACATAATCTACAGAGTCACACATCTGGCTTTAGTAAAAAAAGGTCACAAAAAAGCAATCCTCCTGCTCACCAATCATTACTTCTTAAAATTACCTTAAAACTACAGTAATGCCAGTGACAAACTACAAAAGCATATCAGTGAAAAGCAAAAGCCTAGTACCTTTAAAGTTCATTAAAAACCCACGTATAGGAAGGTGAGTTGTGGCAGCCACTAACTGTCAGAGGAATGATTTAATGCCAAAGTAAGCCCTCCTCACCACAGCACACCATCAGTCTGCAGTTACCTTTTGTTCTTTATTAAGGTACAATCACTAACACACTACAGATTTTTCTGCCTTGCACAGTGCATTAAACTGACATAATGGGTGACCCCTAAACACTATTTTATGGCTATATTCTGACAGTTATTATCAGACACTAGGATAAGCGTTCTGACCAGTTTTTAATTATGCTTCTCATAGCTATCAAATAACCTGCATGCCTCATTAATAACCCCTACATCCTAACGCAGTCTTCATTATCAGTGTTCTTTTATGCTGTCTTACTCCACAGAGTAATTTATATACCCTACATACAGATGAGTATGTACATGTATTAAGATATTTCTAACTCTACACAAATAATTTTATGTATTACAAATTGCTAACAGAATATCTAATTTAAAAACTAATTATGTGATTCTTTATCAAGATGTTTATATGCTGATCCTCCGATTTAAAATAGCATAATATAAATGCAGAAAATTATTTTTCCTCCCTAAAGTGACATAGGAATACTACTAAAATACAAAACACAGCAAATGTTTTGCCTTGTGCAATTTGAACTTTGTCTTTATTAACTTGAAGTACAATTTACACATTTTCTTTTCAATGCTTTGTAACTGAACTGAGAAGCAAAGAACCTCACAGAGTTCACAAAAAGTCTGAGGAAATTCAGCAAACAAATCCCTAACAAGCTGTAAAAAAAAAAAAATCGATTTCTTCAGAAAAGAGAACCTTAGATTTAGATACCAACAACATACACAGGTGGGATAACAAATATAATCATTCTGCCTGGCTGAAAAGAGAAAACACCTGAAAGCTGATGAGCTGACACAGTTTTAACCTTGAGCTAAGTGCAAGAATTACACCCCTCTCCAGAATCACATGAGGAGTTAAAACTTTCATCTATTTTAACAGTCACGTAACAAACTATAACCATGAACTGACTGGTAATTTACAATGTGGGTGCCTAAGGACAGACCCAGGTTACAGCAATAGCTGAAGTCTGCCCTTGTTCAAGTTGATCTTTAAGCAAAACAGCAGCTTGATTACTCCAATTTTAGAGCAAGTATGGACTGCTCCTTGAAATGCACTTTGGAAAAAAGATATTAACATTTCACTGCCGTATGTCAGGGGTGCGGTTCAATAGTGTTCAACTACAAATAGAGACTTACAAAGGGCTGCTGTTAGGCAATTCAAAGATATTGTAAAAAAATTAAATATTAAATAAATTAATGCCCAGAGCTAATTAATATTTGCTCTGTTTGTATACAAACAGACAATCCCGTGAAGGTAATACCACCATTTAATCTATGCAAGATAGTTCTGCAGCATAGCCCTGCTTTTAAATATTTTAATGCAAAATTGAACATTAAGATGTATATTTAAAAGAACAGCTTTGGCAAAAATTTCTGCAGTGGCAGAGAATACATTACTGACTTCCAGGGACAAGGCAGCAAAACAAGGTCCAGAAAAGTAGGACACCACAGTATTCACATTGCCCTATTTCTGGTCAACCAATTTCCACAGAAGCCATCAACAAAATCCCAATTATAAAGGAGCTAAGGCTAGCTCCTGAGGGGGACAAGTAGTGCCTCTTACACAGAGAAAGGCTGTTATCTTCATTTTAAGGAGACAGTTTAACCCAATCTAATCAAATCTAGATGTCTCCGGCAAGCACTTCCTTCATATTCAAGAGAAACTGTAACAGATTATAAATTAGAAAAACCAGGACATACTGTCACCTAAGTGGGGGATTTGCTACCCATAGGGCTACTCTGGTGAGCTTCGGCAGGGGAAGTAAAACAAAAAATTCTAACTCTGAGAGCTTTTCCAACATTTTATTTTAATTTGCTTCAAATAAAGCATTATTTCAGACACAGAGAAACACTTCCCTACTTCAGCAGCATATGCTGTGACAGGCACACACAAACCACAGTGCCAGAGACCTTAAGCATCTGTACACTGGTAAGAAAAAAATGACAACTATTTACTGGAAGCTCATTCATGTCAATCTATGCATTATTCCAGTACATACTACAGCCTTCAGGTGGCCCTTCTTCCTGCCTTACTGTGAAAACCCAAATACAGGACTTCAGCAAGTATTTCACACACTACCCTGATTCCTCACTTCCAAATCAAGACGAGACTGCATCTCTGGAAACACCTGGGTATGTTTGCTTTTAAAGGCTGAACAAAACAGCAACATAGGAAAGATGTAAACACAACAATCTACTGTAATCTCAAATAAAAACATCTCATCCTTGCTCCCACCTCTTTCTGCTCATCCATTACTTTCTGAACCTATCTTTCCCTGTTTCTCCAGGCCTTGCATCCTGTTCTCCTTTCTTGGTGGAGATCTGCTCAGTCTCCTTCCTCCCAGCATTCAGCCCATCCTGGAGGAACCCTTGTGATGACGACTCCCTGTAATATTTTAGCCCATGAGATCACTCATCATGAAGAAAGATCATTACTTTTCTAAAGGTGAGGTTTTCTGCAAGCTTCTTAAACTAAAAAGAGAGTGATAAATGCACTACATAAAATTAAACACATCGAACCAAACTCATCAGGATGTGCACTTTAAATAGAGACTTCAAACCTAACAGACTGAAAAACTACAGGAGATAGCCTGTGGCAAATTAGCCAGAGCAAACTTCAAGGTTCTAAGTAAATTAGCAGGTCAAAGACTAATTATATATTTAGCTCAAAAGAGACACAAAATTCAGTTTCATGTTATAACAGAAGTGTATTAGACAGTATGGAGAAGCTGACCATGTACTGAAATACTGGAAAAATTGTTATATATATTACAGATAAGAACAAGGCTTCTTTCCCTTCTAAAAGGGATTGTGGTAGCAAAGAGAAGTAAATTTTTTAAAAATCACACTGTTTTAGAAATAGACTTTTTCCCAGTCATACATTCCATGGTTTTTTTCCAGAAAAAAAAATTTACAGACCTAGCACCATTTCTTTGCATAGAATTAACACTGAATTTTTACTGATTCTTTTACAAAAAAAAAAGTTGTTAATTGAATGTATTTACTTACAACAATTGAAAGATTAAATTTAATCAGGACTAGATACAGCCAACATTAAACACTGGCAAACTTTAGTTTTCACACTTTGATAGAGGGTGTACTTGCCTAGCATAAACTAATTCTTCACAGAAGTTTAGAAACTCCAGTATTTCTCTCACAGACATACAGCATTCCCGCTATCTGCTTCCATGACACACTTGCACAGATACAGACTGCCTTGATTTCATCTTTAAAAACAAAAAAACCCACTCTTCAAACATGCAAACTTTTAGTGCTTGTAATTATTTTACTGGATTTGGATTATTTTATAATCTGTACAGCCTTAGAGTTCAACATCTGTACTATTGCATAGGTGAATTAACATTTCAGCTTTTTCAATTTTAAGATCTGTTGCATAAGAGTGGACTGATTTAATGAGTTATTTAAATACATTTTAAAAAACAACAAACAAAACTTCCTTCTACAACCAACAGCTGAGTAATACCATTGTAAGTGGTTAGACTTTTAACCAAGATCTCAGACCAGATGTATACAAATGTTGACACAAACCAAATATCGATTAAATTAAGGCCCTGCAAAATCAATACATAAACCAGATCATTATAGGCTGTACCCTTCAGGATTACCACTGAATAATCAATAAACACCTTCCTGGAAGGATCATGCTTGTAAGAGCTATGCAAGAATGTTATCAGACAAATCCAGAAAGCTCCTAACAATTCACTCACTAATCCAGTGGGATTATAGCTTGAAACACTTTCAAGCACACCTAGCAAGGTATATAAAATAGAAAGAAAATAAGCATTCCTCCTCAAATATTTTTATGGGCTACCTGAGCAAGGGCTGTGAAATTTAGACATGAAAGCAGCTATGAAATTCAGATGGGAGTTTTTTTCCTGCATACCTTCAATGCTGCATAGTATACATATGTCATAAAAAAAAAATCCACTGGAATATTTGCAAGTGTATATCATGTACTTCTGTAAGGTGCTCATTTGGTAAGTAGCAGCATGAATTCTTTTCACCATTAGATGCCCTCTTCATTCAACCTACATATTAAAATCAGAATGTTTTGCCACTCAAGACAGAACATGAGAACTCGCAGGATACAATAAAACAGAATTTGCATTACAGAATTATATTTCACATGTCTTGCTGTACTGGAATATTGGCAAAAATAATAAGAATTTCAAGAAAATTCAAAATTGACACCCGCTACTGAAGCTATGACAATTAGAATTACCATAGCAACTCTGCATTTTTATTTGCTGCTATTTTGTTGCATCAGCCAGCCTGGTTCTCAGAACTCTGGTTACTATGGAAGCTGGAAGCTCACAAATTCACTTTCCGGGGGCAAAGGATATATGCAGCAGAGAAGACTAAATGCTGTGGTCTGCACAGTTTTACTTATTTATTATTCACTTATTTTAAATATAACCTTCTGTAATCTTAGATAAGTGAGATAAATTATTAATATTACAAGATCAAAAATCTTAACTAAAACTTGATATAAGAAATAAAGATAAATTTGCAAGTGGAAGAGATTTAAATCAGCAATAAGACTAATATAACTCCTGAAGCCTACAGAATAGAACACCTTTGGCCAGGCATTTCAGAAGCCATTATAAGATTTCTTTTTTCATCTCAGTTTACCAACTGGCTAATATTAAACTTGTGATGCTCTTCTTTCTTTCTTTTTTTTTTTTTTTTAATGGCTGTCTGTATTATTCTACCTTGCATCAGAGCTGAGGGAATAAAAAAAATGAATATTAAAAATTCACACCATATTATAGAATACTGGGAAAAAAGTACAGAATGGAAACATCAAAATCTGCATAATAAAGTATTTGAAATATGCTATCTTAAATACCCACATTATATTATATAGCCTCAAGAAAAATGGGCAAGTGCCTATTAGGTGATAAAGCAAACAACATTTCCCACTCATGAAATTTACAATCAAACCTTCATTACGCAAACAGCAAAAATAAATCATTCAGCATCATCTCCTTGACAAAATGAGATCATTTCTTATAAAAGAATTTCTAATGATTTGTCAATCCTACCCTTTAACAGTCAATATACTTAGGACAGAGGAAGAATATTCCAGTACCCCTGTAGCATGAGTCATCTTATTTCAACCTAAAGGGTTAGACACAAGATTTGTCTCATGTAACTCTTAATGGTGGTTTGTGAGTAGAATTAGCTGGGAAAAAAATAAAAATAAATCTGTGTGAGTTCAAACATGCCCTTTATTTGGCAGAGTTAAAAAAAAAAAAAAAATCACAGGAAAACAAAGCAGTACCCTCTTCCAACATGACATTTAATGCCCTGAAGGTTTTAACCTTAAGACAGATATGCCTGTATAAACTCACAGTGGCATGATATAACTACAGACTAGTAATTCAAATGTCAGTGCATGTTACTCACACGTTACAAAGGAAAACTACTGATGCATTCAGTGATATTATTCAATAACTAGTCACTATTCTTTGCTGAAAATACCTTTCTCCCCCCAAAGCTGCAAAATCTCATGCTACTGCTTAAAGAAAGATATTTGCAATATTCCAGCAATGTTTATGTTTCGCATATAGGAATAGATCCCCTAACCCCTTGGAAGAAGGCCAGCGTGTAAAGACATATATGGAGAAAATACAATTGAAGGTTTGCAGACCAACATGTCCTAACTGTGGTCCTGTACATGCAGGAGGGAAATTTTTTAATGTGCTACTTAGGAAATCCATATTGTACCAACAAATCAAGAGCACCCAACAAGCTACTATCTCTTCCATATATAAGCTTCAATAAAGTTGAGTTTCACAAAGTGAATGATGAAAAATGACAAACCAACAATAAATATGACATCGGTTTTTAGAAAAATGATTGCAGATTCCTACTAACGCTAATTAAGTAAAGTTCCACAAATGCCATAAAAGGAGTTTAAAAGAAAGAAGGATCTGTCAAATGGCACCACAAAATAAAGGAAAACAATTGAATCAAGACTGCCCCCACAGCAATGAAACACTTCCACATACATGGATGCCATCAAGGGAAGTGGCAATACTGAATATATTGATGATTCAGGCATTGCTGCTTGGAATCATTATCGCCTCACTACAGCTCAGCACAGGATAAAGCACTCCAGGATCCAGCTAAAGCACAGTTGTTAAGAGATGAACATGCAATTATCTGCCCACCAGCCGTGTCTCCAACACAAACACCACCAATACAGACACACAAGTTCCCCCTTTGCAGCAAGTGGCCAAATTCCTGTAGGGAATAACTGGAAAACAACTTAGCACCATGGAAACCTTTCTAGGATGATGCAAATATTTTTATTGACACCAAGAATAAAAATGGGACAGTAAACACTGTTTTCTCCCCCAAAATACTGATTCATAAAGCACCTCTGGTATTCTGCTAACCGGACCAGGGGGAAACAAATCTACTTAAGTATTTCTGAGACAATCTGTTCTGTGAAATACTGAAGAAACCAGGAGACAGAATTGTAGAGGGACAGGTTTTCTATACTGTGCTTAGGAAAATAAAAAACAAAAGGGAGAAAAGGAACCTGACAACTACTTAAGAGTCAAACAGCCGTGACAGATTCTTTTGCCCAACACTGCACCGAAACTATGCAGCATCTCACAAAGGTTTTGCCGCGTCTCTATCCCAGTCAACTTAATTAGAGGATTTTCTCAACATCAGTGGTCCATAATCCAAATAAAATCTCTCCTTCAGCCCACTGAGAGTAAGTTTTGTCCTTCGCTCTCATAAACAATGAAATAAGCTCCTATGATATTTATCACAAAGCATGTTATTAACACCTTTTATTGTTCCAAACACATGCTCTACTGATGTCCTGCATTTATCCAACATAAAACTACTCATTTCTCCTGTTGTCACTTAATGAAAGGCTTCAGAACAGAGCAGAAGTATTTTCTGCCATGACCTGAAAAAGCTTCTTATAATTCCATTAGTGTCTATAATGGTTGGAAGGGGCAGGCACCTCCTTATTAATTCCAGCAGAAAGCCTATATTTACAGATATCTCGACATCACCGACCTTTTTTTCTAGTTTAGCTGACATTAGCACAGACAATTTATCAACCAGATTTGCTGTCTCATAGAAAATAAGTTATACAAGAGTGTTCCAATCCCACTGTTTCATTTGGGAGCCTTGCCCATATAATTTCATTAATAATAAATAATTGGTAATAAATACATTTGGTGTCTTGCCAAATTTCATAACCAAAACACACTTACCAGAAGTCAGAAAGTCTGTGCTACACACTAGTATCTATTTTAACAGAGTGAGCTGACTATTTATAAAATAGTCCCAATTCTGCAGCAGAAGATATAATTTCACTTTCTTCTAATTTACATGCACTAGAGGAAAACAGTCTACCCAAAATGAAATGCAGAAGTTTCAAGTCAAATGTTAACAGCTGACTCGCCCCATAGTCATGTCCAAGTCAAGAGATTTGGGGAGGGGACAAAATGCACCCTCAAAGTCTGTAAATGGTACGAGCTGGGGATGCAGTCAGTGTGCTCCAAGGGACCTAGACAGAGATATGGGCCAACAAAAACCTCATGAAATTCAACAGGGACAAATACAAAACAATGCATCTGACCCCTTCCAGCAGTACCTGCAAGAGATGCACTGGCAGGGCGGTAGCTCTGCTAAAAACATCAGGAGACCTGGTGAGCAATAAGCTAAACACATCAGGAATGCTCCCTGGAAGGGATGAAGGCTAACAGCTCACCACACTGATCAACAGCAGCTTAGCAAACACAGCAAGAGAAGTAACTAATCCCTCTAACTTAGCACTCGCTACATTGCATCTGGAAACTGCATTCAGTTTTGGACCCACAAAAAGAAACGTGTCTTGTTTAACCTTGCAGCGGCAAGGTTCTGAGGGACCTAAACAACAGCCTTCCAACAATGTCCTGGTTTTTGCTAGGATAGGGTTAGCTAAAGTATCACAAATACCCACGAGTTTACCAAGAAGACAGAGCCAAGTTCTCCGTCGAGATGCATGGCACGATAATGAAAGGCAACAGTCACAAATTGCAGGGAAGGATCTGACTGGACATGAGGAATTTTTTTTTCCTCTGTGAAGATAAATAATCATTGGAATAAGTTGTCCAGAGAGGTTCTCCATTCCTGGAGGTTCTCAAGGCCTGTCAAGAAAGAGCCCCCAGGACTGAATTCAGTGTCAATCCTGCTTTAAGCAGGTTTGATTAGAGTGCTCCCAATAACCCCACCAGCCTGATAACCTCCAAGATTTCAGGTCCTCATATCACAGAGAAGACTGAAAGAAAAATCCCCAAAGAACAAACACCATCTCCACTTCATTGTGGTTTATGTCAGTTGGGAATTTTAATACACTTAGCAAATATGTTTGAATCTTTTCATAGGAGTACAGCATCCTATGATAATTTGGGGGTTACAACCTGATGTAAATTCTACACTTTATTAAGGAAATGGGATCAAAAGATATACTTTATCTTGCATGGCCTTACTCAATAACACTTGCAGTCAGTGAAAACAAACACTGATGGTTCTGAAAGTATAATCAGTTTGGCTAATGAAAGGGTTCTTCAACCTGCAACCAAACCTACAACATGAAACTTGAAAGCCACATGCACATTCCAATTGGAAAGCTCAGTCATTGAGTACAGGTAAAAGACTGATGAGAAATAAAGAAATAAAGGTACGTCAACCAGAGGAAAACATTTCAGAAGAGACAGATGAACTATTAATGACAAACTAAAAAAAAAAACCAAACAAAAAACCAAACAAAAAATCTCCACCAAACTAAATTCAACTCTTTCTTCCAAAATAAACTGCAAGATAATGGGGTCAGTGCTCCAATTTACCTGTCTATAACTACACTGTGTTCAGTAAAAGCACTCAAGCAAACGCTCAGTTGTACAGGCTAAAGCAGTCATTAATCGAACGACCCTCTAGAGACCTTAGGGCACTTCTGGGGTGCAGTGGTCAGGTCAATAACGCATTTCAACAAGAATATGCTGGGGACATGTTGAAGCATTTCTGACAATCTCTGTATTTTGCTGCTTCATGACCTCCTAATGCACATGGCTCAATATGTGCATTGCACTCATACCCTATAACCACTGCATCATATTTAACATACAAATCCCATTCCCCACCACAGTCATTCAGCCACCATTTGCAGGTTAACCTGCTACAGCTGTCAACAGTTCAGATAAGACCCACATCAAAACCAGCAATTTTTACCAAATGAGACAAGGAAAATCAGAAAATAGAGGGCCAAGAATTTTTCTGCTTTTTAACCCACCAAGACTCACAATTTACTTCCACATAACCTCAATGAAAGGCTACTTCTTGCCTCTTCCACAGGCAGGACTGCACTGTCTTAGGTACCTGGCACTAACAATAAATGCCGAGCGATGAAGCAAGAAAGGTCATGTGGAAAGTCCAGCAGGAGGATCTGACTCTGCAATCCATCTCCTTCAACTGTCTCATTTCCACACTGAAAAAAGGTAACAACTGTGCCCCGAAGCCTGACTTACAACTTTCAGTCAGTGGAGACTCTCTTTGAGGCCACGATAAAGAATAATTACAACCTCAGGGAAGAGAAAGGACAAGAAAGTGAGGAGGAAGGAATTAGGATAGCATGGGAACCCAAAAGAATTCATGCCTGTGCTTGGTGAGCCTTAGGGGACTTATACATGCACAGACAGGAGAGAGAGCATCACTCCCTAGCCCTGTCAATCCCAGTAGGTCACACAGGATGGCTCACAGGAACTACATGAGACAAGGTCACACATCGCCAGGGTTGTGCCAGGCATGCAGCGTAAACTGCAGTAATACTGTCAGTATTTTGTTTACAAGAATGCACAACGTGCTTACACTCAGAGGTCAAGCAGAATTATATGGAATGTCAGGGCAGCTGCTTCAACTGAGATGGAAGGAGATTTTCTTCACATCATCTACAGATAGCTGACAACTGCTCGTGAAATTTATAGCATATACTGTAGTTTGTTATTCGACAGAACTGCTGGTGCCAGACATTAGTCCTGTGTCCTGCCCAAGAAGCTGCCTTTAAGAGGTCACACTTTTGGAGTGTCCGCCTCATACACTGGACTATGCCTGTTGATATTTCTCTCCTGGTCCCAACAGCCTTATCACACTACAGCATATGTGTGCTCTCTCATATAGAAGGTCTAAGCATCATCCCTCACCAATCTACATCCCTCCCAAAATGACAGGGCAATGCATTCACCAAGAGTGACCCTCTCTCTGTACAGACTGTTTCTTCTGTATACGTGAAAGGAAGACGTGATGGGGCTGTACGAGCCCGTGCTTTATCTGTGCTGCAGCCTCAGACATGGTTTGGAAGGAGTGCCCAGGGACACAGTTCTTCTGCTGGATGCATCTGAAGTGACCTATTCCAACCGAAAAGATGAGTTACAGCTCGAATGAAATCTTCCCTACTAAACACTCAGCTTAGGGACAGAGGGCATGCCTAAAAATTAATTCATTCTCTACAGCTTTCTCACCTTAAGTTCCCTAGCACAGATTGTTTCAGCAAATACACTTTCATGCTGCTAATTGTAAAGCTGTGCACACTCACATCCTCCTCTCAAACATGTGCCAGCCTGAAAATTGCTTTCAAACCTCAATGTTTTCTCTACAACTAGCGCCAGAAAAGCAAAGCAAGAAATGCAATACCTGCTTTGCAGTCTGCTCAATACAGCAGACAAGTGGAAGATGACAGTTTAGGAGCACACATGCGATGTGCTGGAACACCTTTGGCAAACTAGAATTAGGTAAGGAGGAGCTAAATCTGGTAATTTTGT
>NW_010310443.1:20784-26713 GCF_000700745.2 Antrostomus carolinensis
TGCTAACCCCTGTGGTGCATCAGAAATTCTTGATCAACAGATCTGGGTGCTCCTACAGCACACCAGATTGCTAGATCTATGGATTAGAAATTAAAAGCAGTACCAGGGGTAATACAGAGGGCTCATCTGCTCTGTCACATTGTGCCTCAAACCCCCATTCATTACAGAAGGATGTAGAGAATATAAAAATGTGAAACTTTCAAGATGACAAAGTGCTATTTTTCTAAGTTTGACATGCTAAAAATTAAGTTTATTTTGAATGAGCTTTCCTCAGATCTTTGCCTCTGTCTTCAAAGACTTTATCTACTGAGCTAGTTCACAGAGAAAGCACACTCTAGATCCCCAGTGACCCAAATAGCAGTTGCATTCCAAATCCCAAAATTGCCTTTTTCTCAGCCTGACAGCAATTCTGTGAATGTTTTTACATATCAATTGGCCTTTGATGATGTAACGTTTGCCAACAGACTGACAAGTAATGAAACTAACAAAACAAGCAAGAACTGCAAAAACAACCACCTGGTAATACTCTTGCTTCCTGACACCTCTCACCGTGTAACTGTGGGTCCTACTTCTGTGCATGCTAAAACACCTTTCTGCCCCTGTCTCTCTCAGCTCTTTATCATGAAAGTTACTATCAACACAAGTTTCCTGAAATCAAATTTTCTGAAGTCTAGAGCATGATGCTGTATAATATACTACAAGCTTCAATAGAAGAAAGCTTTCAACTCAGGAGAGTTGCCTACCTCTTCAAAACTCCTCAGTACCTTTTTGTTTATACCGATTATTATCCTGAAAAATAAAAAACATACATTTTTTCATTTTTGCTCTACCGTGGAAAATCCCAAACTCGTCTTTTGCTGCATTAGCAACCGAGTGACCTAAATCATGGAACACACGGACACATAAATGAAATTATCTGTGAGTATTTATTTTTCCTTATGCACTTCTGTCTCAAACTGCAGATGCTTTCATCACCTCCAAGTGTCCTAATGCCCTTCCTGATATTTTGTTGCTTTAGATCAGCACAGGTAGCTACGTCACTAAAGAACATCAGCTCCAATAAATCAGGACAAGTCCAAGTCTTACATTCTTCCTCTACTTTCTCACCTAGCTGAGAAACCATTATTACAAATCCCAGAGGCTAAGAATGCTGGGAAAACTAAGCAGCAAATCAAAGGATGCTTTCTGAGCTTATTTCCATACGTGGAGTTAGTTGCTTGCATTAAACCATTTTGCTGGGGTGTGAATGTAATACTTTTGGAGTTCTATTTCATAATGGAAGAATTATTTCTCACCAGATCAAAAGTCAGCTTTCCAAAGTTTCATTAAGGTTCTTCAGATAAGAAACATATACATTCCCAACAAATGCTTACATCTGATATATCTAAAACAAAAGTCTTATTTTAAAGGCTGCAAACCATCTTCTAGAAAATAATTACTACAATTTAATCCATAAGCTTCAACAACTTAAAA
This sequence comes from Antrostomus carolinensis, assembly GCF_000700745.2. Taxonomy (NCBI): domain Eukaryota; kingdom Metazoa; phylum Chordata; class Aves; order Caprimulgiformes; family Caprimulgidae; genus Antrostomus; species Antrostomus carolinensis. The sequence goes on from NW_010310443.1 coordinate 22,258, forward strand.
ATAAACCTTTTCCCTGACACCAATCATATTCCAATACCTACTGGATAAGAAGGTTTAAATGCTGGTTGTATAAAACAATCCCAGAACTGATCAGAAGTTCCTAGTTAGACAGCCCTGACTTCTTGAGTGGGAACTGTATTCTACATAATCACTCAGTCATTAAAATTACTGAATTTCCTTCTTTATAGGAATGCTACAGAATCTCCTATACAGCTTTTAACTCCTCATACATTTTCTTTGGGTCTGTATCTGATTGTAACAGAAGCTCTGAAACAGAAATGGATATATCGCTGCTGTACTAATCCCCTCTCCAGTGACTACAGAGACAGCAAACCATAAAGGTTGTTCCATCAAGCGACAAACAAGCCAGTCACACAGCACTATAGATGTGTTTTTTGTAAAAACTGCATCATTATGTATTATTGCTCAAATTGAAACCCAGATCAAGAGCACAAGCTATCAAAACTGCTCCTCTAAACACCTAAGTATCACCTACACACCAATATACAAGTCATTTTGAAAAATACTTCACAACTAGAAACACTGAAAACAAAGATGAGAAAAGCAGTAAGTCACACAAGGATGTGTCAGAGAAATATTTCTGTTCAGTATCTCAAATAAAAAGGGAGCATAAGAAAGTTATCTCCTCTTTGAATGATCAGGAACAATAAGACAATGTACAAACAAGTTTAGAAAAAAACTAGAAATCTCTTTTCTAGAACATTGCTTCACATTAGATGGCAACTCCTCATCACATGCAAGCACACAGTATTGAGGAATGGACATAGAACCAAATTCCACATGCAGCATCCAGACAGCGTATTCATCTCCAACAGGTACAAAAGTAATCTCTTATTTTCTTCTGAGTTTGCCAACAATCATATATTTATCTCACCAGCCTCAACTAACAGAAATAACTGCATAAATATGCACAGCGATTCCAATTCTCTCCTCTCCGTTGTTCAGGACCACTATTAGCTGCTACTGCTTTTTAATGTCAACCTACAAAAATCAAGCTAACCTTCCCATCATATGCAAAGCCACCTGCCTAAAAAAAACAAACAAACAAAAAAAAAAAAACCCAAGGCAAAATAAATTTCTTTTCCCCTGAATTCTGGAATTTGCGGCAGACTGGGAATGGTCCATAACACACATGATGGAAAGTCTTTACTTGTTTATGCTGGGATTACAAAAGGTATGGAGAATATGCAGTTACGTGACAGAAACTTGAAGAAATAACACCTATTTTAAAATGTACTTCAAGTTTAATGTAAGGTCTACATGTAGAATAAAAATTCCAACATTAAGATAGTGTGTGTCATCCTGTGGGCTCTCTATACATATGTGATGGGTTCTGTTTACACACCTGTTATTTTTTTCCGGAAGAATCTTGTTCATTCAGTACACGTCAGATCTGCCATAGAACTGATGCAGTTAAGTATAACTTATTCAATTAGTAGTATCTGCTCTGTTTATTGCACATTATCTGCATTACACAGAGAATAACAATGCACCACATCCAGAATATCTCAAGCATCACAAACACTGAACACAACCCTTACTGCCTGTAAAGAATGCATCTGAACAAAGATAAACAAAATTGAACAATGAAAACAAAAAAAGATTTGCCAGGAACAAAGCCAGGACCATAATTTACTGAATTCTGTGCTCAAGCCTGCTGACCTCAATGCTGAGTATTTGAAGCTCCCAGTGACTTCTCTTCGATGGCTTCTGCACACCAGAGTCCAGATTTCTAAACCGCCACACAGAAAATGGAAGAACTCACTACAAATACCAAGTAACCAAGACAAGTTCTCCCCTTCAGCAATTACCACCCAAACCAGAGGGGCCTGTCAGACAACATGAGTCAGAGTAACTCCATGCACAGAGTCCCTCTTGTGCATGTCTTCTCTGCCTCGTCTTTACAATTTACTTATTTCTTTCAGGGGTGATTTTTTTTTGTTATTTTTAAGGGAGAAGAAAGAAGGGATGAACAGAACACCTATTCAGTCATGATGTGCAACTACCTTCTCACTGCTACATGCACGTCAGCAGTAAAGTCTGCACCCCAAACCTTTGTTAACAGCTGTGCTGACTTTAGCATCTCTTCTCAGACAGAAGAGTAATTACACTGGCAGAAGCCTGTTAATCCAGGAGGGAACTGATCTGTAAAATCGTATAATTAGCTTCGACAGAACAGGGACATCGATAAAAGAAGGTAAAATAAGAAAAGGTTGCAAACTCCAACCTTAGCTCTGCACCTTCCCTATTTTAGAAGGGCAAGACTCCTTTGCTCTAACAACACTGGGGTCACAAACACACAACATATAGCCAAATTCAGCCAGACTCCTCCTTACTTCCAGAAGCCACTGCCTGCCTGGCAGTTCCCAGCACAGGACCTGCAGCTGCTGCAGGAGTGGCCTCTTCAGAGCATTCCCCTTAGGGATTATTCTGCTGCCAGTCTTCTGCTGGAAAGGCAACAGCCATTTATTCTGCCTAGTTTTCAGCTGGAAACAATCAAAGGATAATTTAATGGAAAATGACATTAGTATCTGATAAATATATATCTGGAGTCAGGCCCTTCCTTTTTAAAACTTCAGAAATATCGATACAGCAAAAATTACTTACATGCCTTACTGAAAGGAAATACCACGCAAAAAACAAAGGTGCTTAGCAGTTTCTTCAGAATAATGAAAGTTCTGTGACAATCATTGGCTTGGCTTTTTAAAAGATTAATCACTATTGTATTTTTTCAATTTTTTGTAGAAGAAAAAATTAATCAAGATCAATTAGAAAGCCAGTCAACAAGTGAAATAAAGCTTTAACTGTATTTAAACACAACTTAAAACAAATGCTGAGGATCAGCTCAAACAGTATTTTTTAACATACACAAACTGGGATGGATCATGAAAGCTGTGTATTATGAGACACTTTCAGGACTCTTGTACCTCAAAACCTACGAAGCATAATAAGGAAATAAAAGAAAGCAACAGCTACTAGGCACATGGGTCTGCAACAGCAAACCAGTAGCACTGGCATCAAATTGTTTGGTATGAACAAAGATTCTGGCCAGGGCTGAAGGTGGTAAGGTAACAGAGCTTCCTGAAAAGAAATCAATACCTGAACCCAAAGAGGATCACTGAATTACAAAAACTGTCGTTTGTTGGGGGTTTTTTGCCACTCAATTTTTAATGAGCAAAATGTTCGCTGCACAAGTTAGAAATGCTGCCAACGCCTCTTAAGTGGGGTTTGCTGGTGATTAATGGTATATTCCACTAAAAGCATAAGAAACAAAATAATGAAAACTCATCAGCTCGAAAGGAAAAACAAGAACCAAGCTGTTCATCAAACACGCTTCTTTCAAGTCCTGTAGTTTAAATGTTTGGGGAAAAAACCAACAACAATAAACAAAAAAAATCCCAACCCACAACCAAAAACCAAACCCACACAAGAAAGAAACAAAAAGCAAATTGAGGCATTTAAAGAGTGCAGGAGGAAAATTTAAGTGTGAGTTCATATTCTAACAAATCTAGTTTCTTCTTCTACATCTTTAAGAAGCTACAAGTAAAGACCATAATTAATGTTCTTTGCTTATATTTCCTAATTACCATACATACTTTGGCAGCTTTGTAAATTGGCTTCAATCCAGCAAAATATTAACCATATGCCTAGAACGAAGAACATTTTATACCTTCTTGAAGTCAACTGGAAATAGAAACATGCATATATGTTAAAGATGAAACATATGCTCGAGTGATACGCCTAAACAGAGCCTTGGTGATAAAAGGTCTTAAATAATTCATGTTTGAAACCATTTCAAAATTCTTTGGTGAAAGGCAGTATGTCAGGAAAAATACTGGTTTTATCTAACTCGAGCCACTAAGACTTCAGAACAAACACATATTTTTTAAACAAGACAACAGAACAAACACCTTATCACTTGCCCTAGTTCTGCACAGGGGTAACCTCACATGTTTGACCATAATACCAAGGCCTAATGCTGAAATATACATATTATTTTCCTACTCTCAGTTGTTGGACACATGACATATTTCCTCATTCTGCAGAGGAGATACAGAAGCTAATGAGCTCACAGCCCCATCACTCATTTGATCAGCTTAAGATACTCGCACGTGTTATCAGCCGGTTTTTATTTATTTTTATATCAACATTAATATAAGTAGAAGCAAGTGTATTACATATTTTTTAAAATTTTATATATATATATATACACAACCACGCCTTTCTCTGGTGTCTCCTGCCAGCAACCAGGCGACCAGGGAGCCAGGCTTCCCCCGAGGCCACTTCCCTGGCACGGCGGGAGGATCCCCGGTTGGGTCGGAACCCGGCGGGGTCAGAACGCGGCTGCACCGTGCCGGGGCTGCGTTTCCCCCCGCGCCACAGCGGCTGCCCACGGAGCTGCTGACATTAAAGATGGATCCCGCTCGCCCCGCAG
>NW_010310444.1:0-22597 GCF_000700745.2 Antrostomus carolinensis
AACAGCTAAGGACTTAAGGCTTGTCTAGTTTTCAGCATGGCATTAACACTCTCAGAGAGTTCATTATATCCCACAGAATCCAGAGAAATATATATTCATACATTCCTACAGTTATTTTTAAATGCATAGCCGAAATAATTTCTAGTGCTCAATATTTCACATGATGCCAGAAGGCAGGAGTACTTCACAAAGAACTCTGAGGTATTTAGAAGTTTTTCGCGCAGTTCAATAAATACTGGAGTTCAGTTACACTTAATTTCAAAGGTCACCACAGCTTTTGCACTACTGCAGCAAATAAACTGTTCTTGGGATCTTTATCTTGTCCAAAAAAACCCAAAAAACATCATTCTACACATGTGACAAAACAAGGTTTTTGTAATCCTTGACCTTTGGCAGGACACACGAAGGCTGTGTCAAAACTACATTTGAGCCCCAAGCAATAGCTGACCCTTTAAGCCACAGGAACAGCAAATACTTTTACAAACTTACAAAGCAATTGCATAAGCAATGTGAAGTGAAGAACCATGTGTACTTGACTTAAGGAAGGACAATTAGAATTATATAAGCTATAGAAACGAAAGTAACTATATCTGAATTGTTTCAGTACCACATATCTGATCTTTAGCTCATTAAACTGTTAGGGGTTAGAGTGAAATTTTCATCAGGATGAATGCTCTCCCACAGGTATTGTAAATCCCCCAAAATCTAGACTTACCTGATCCCAGGTGTAACCCTGCACACCCTGAGATCCTAGAGCAGAGACAGTCCCGAAACCAAATCCAGCCCTTGGATCATCCTGGTGGCCCTCAGCAAGTTTGCCGACGACACCAAGCTGTGTGGTGCTGTTGACACGCTGGAGGGACGGGATGCCATCCAGAGGGACCCTGACAGGCTTGAGAGGTGGGCTGGTGCTAACCACTCACTTATCTGGAGGGAATATTTTATCACCATTTAAGATCGAGGAGAGTGGTAGATGAAGGGTGAGTGAGACCATGACTAATGGACTTAACCCAAACACTCTCATAATACAAACACTCTTAAAATGCAGGGAGAACTCCCAGGTGGTCTACAGAGGACCTTAAACTAAGCCTGTTCTCACATGTGTTCTGAATAGGGATTGATTTAAACAAGTGCTTTGTCTTAAAGCAGGGCCTTAAGTAGTAGAGAAATCGATAGAAGCATTTATCAGGAAAACGTAAAAATCATTTACTTTTGATTCAAAATGAACACTGTGGTCAAACTAGGTTCAGAGTACACCCTTCTACGCAAGCAGAATTAGAACTTGTAGTGAAAAGTTGTGTAACATAATTAGCTAATTCTTAGCACCAATCTTTCAACATCAGTATAAATCATAAAATCCCCCTACAACTAAAATGCTGTCAAATTTCATTAGCAGTAAAACAAACAAAATCAATAAACTCAGTGATGGAGACAGACTGTTATTTAGCTGGTCAATAAATAGTAACTACCGCAGTTTCAGCTTTTGTTTGGGGATTAGCAGGACTGATAATGAGAAGTTTACAAGAGTAATAATCCTGCACAAATTGCTTCTTAATGTCCTTTTGTGTAAAAATAGCAGTAACTATTGGACTAGTACCTAGGTACACGTTGAATACACACACACAGCCTTGGAACAACACGTGGCTTAGGGTGATAGGAAGTCCTGTGTGGTGTGAATAACTTGGTTATAAAGTGCTGATATCCCTGACTTTTTTTGCTACATTTTTAACTCACAGCCACCGAGGACACACACATCCCCTCCCCTTTTATTCTCTTACCTGCTGTCTCCTTTTCCTCTTCTCCATCTTGCTACTCCCTTTAGTTAGCCCTGCTGAAGTAGCTGGCTTAAACTGATTAACAAATCTTTGACACCTGCAGGTTGCAACATGAGGCTCAGGTCTTCAGCAGGCCTTCCCCAGGGGATCAGGTGGAGTGGAGCTTGTGCCATTTGATACATTTCCTGGAAACAACAGTGGGAACAAAAAAGACACTTTAGAAGCTAAGAACTGGGACACTGATGTTCCCAGGGCTGTTGCATGCCAAGATTTCTATGTAATGCTGGCACATCTTGAAGCTCTTTAATCTCTTCTCTCCAGAAGAGCTGCAGACATAGCACAGCCTGGAAATGACACTGCAAACTAGAGACTACCCACCCATTCTCCTTCTAGGCACCAGTAGCAAAGTGCCAAAAGCACTTCTCCTCCTGTATTTTCTGTGCTGCTTTCGGTGTGTCCACGCTGACACAGAGCAGGTGGGACAAGGTGGCAGTAAAGCCATACAGGGGCTGTCTTGCCAGAACAGGTATCTTCAAACAAAGGTTTGCCGTATAGGAAAGTCACACTGGAGGCTAAAAACTACAGAAGACAGTTGGACAAAAAGGTACAAGTGGAACACTGGGTTGTACAGAATTTTGTAGCAATCCTCAGTTACCTTTTCCAACCATTCATCTGTCAGAAATGTCTCTCTTTCAAACTGCCCCAGCCTTCCTTCTTTGCCTCCCTTATTTCCCAGCAGTCCTGTTGCTTGCCCCAAGAGACATGGAGGTGATGGAGACAGGGTACTGCTCTCGTATCCAGCGAGAGTAGGACAGACAGGCAGATATGTTTGCCTGTATGAGTGTTACCCTGAGAGCAGAAATTTCCATTTGACCTGGGGATCATATTGTCTTCGTGCCCATATGTCCATATATTTTCATTCTCCCATGTCTAAACCTATCAGAGGCAGCAGAGGGACATTCCCCAGCCTCTGAGGACCTCTGGCTTCGCACACCTGCCCGATGTGCACCCATAGGATTGCTCTCCACACCCAGCACAGCAGCAACAGCCATTTCTGTTTAAGAAATACAGCACGATGCAGAGTTCAGCGATTAATGTACTATTGTAGAATACAAGAAATACTCATTTCCCTCCCTTCTCACATTTCAGCCCCTCACCTCCCATCTCTCAACAGCGTGTACGTTGCCCCAGTGTTCCCTCTGTCTCGCCCAATTAATTTTGATCATTTTAAGCTAAGTGCAACAGCTTCAACAGGAGAGTGGCTAAAGTCCCCTTACACCACAGCAGCCTAAAACTTGGCATTTTTGTTCTGTCTTGGGAGACACAGGTTTGATCCCTCCAGTTGCAGAAGGAATTAAACTTAGGAGTATGATCATACTATAAGGTTGTCCCACAAAGACAAGACAGGGACGCTGGCATCATCACTCCAGTTAAATAAGCAGAGAGGGCCACTCCTTGCTACTTTTTTTGTTTTGCAGGGTGGAGGGAAGCAGGGAAGGGGGAGAATCAGTGTCTGATTTCAGGGCACTGAGACATCAAAATCCCCTGGGGAATCTACCTGAAGGAACCCGAGCAGATATTTTAGGGGAAGCAATGTAAAGAACAAATGAAAATTCCAGTATGTTCCTCGTATCTTCTAAGCACCAAGAGTACCTAGGTACTGATGGCTTCATTGCCTTGAGAGGAGACATGATGAAAATACGTACAACTAAAGAGACTTTACTATCCCTCAGGATTTTCCGTGTAATTTGGCATCTCTCTCCTGTAATGGTGTGAAAATATAGTGAGCTTTTTGTTTTTACTCTACACAGAGAATGGATTGTCACAATACAAACAGTAATCTGACACTTAGAGGGCAGGATCATGCCATGTTTTGCTGAAAGGCATTGTGATAGGTCTTTTCAGAGATTACTTTTGTCTGAACCTGGTAATCAAACAAATAGAACAGAACTAATACTTACTGACTAAACCAGTGCCAGCCCCTCGGCAACCTGACCGTGTTCCCATGGCACAAAACAAGAGCACGATATGAATTCCCTCCTGTTCCCCTCAATACAAAGGAACTTGGAGCATTTTCCAGTACACATGAGAGAGCACTTAAAAGGTCAAACTCATCCCCAACAGACTGATGCTGATGCCACCACAGCAGCTGTTTCTAATAAGAGCATTCATCCAAGAGCAGAATGTGGCACTGCTCTTATATTTAATTTCAGGTAACATTTATGGTCCAAAGAAGGAAAAAATAAGGGGTTTTTTGCTGTAACAATCCCAAACACCCAGCTATGCTCTCCAAAGGTAAACATAGGTCTAAACTTTCTCCTAATCCACAAATTAGCTCCTAATTAGAGAATTAAATGTATGATACTTTTATGCAAAAACTTTATAGGATAAACCAGAAAAAGATGGCTACAAAGATGTCAAGCATGTATCCCCATAAGATGGTTCACTCATATTTAAGGGGCCAAAAAACCAAATCCATTTTACTGAATATATGGCAAATTATTCACAGCATAAGAATTAACATAATTCAAACTATAATGGATTTCTTCAAAGGGGGACTGCTGTAGTAATTACATGAGGCATTCTAAATGGGAAACAAAGCCAATTGCAAATTTCAGATGTTATTTTATGCAAGTACTGTAGCTGTAGGGTTCTGAAGAATTCCATTGTGAACTGAATTGTCCATTTCTGATGTTATGAATAATTGCGTACCCATTTATTTCTAATAACCTATTATTTATGTGCAATTTCTTTTGTTCTTCTAAATGCTATGAAGCCATTTAGAGAAACCACCTACATGACAGCTTACCACTTATCCTTATAAAACCTTGTATTGCTTTGGATTAGTTACACACATAATTAAATGCCAATTAACTATTATGTTCATATAAGTTAGCAAAAGTCTGTGAACCCTAGCAATATAATATTTCATTTAATTCTAAACAACCATTTCTAAAAGGAAGTGACTTCTATATAATCACTCCAGAACACAGTCAAATTACATTCAGTTTTACCATTTAAAAGATTAGTGAGTGCACGTATCAATATTTAAATACAAAAATAACAGCCACCATTTTCCAGACCATCCCCAAAACAAACTCATTCACTGCTTTACTCTCCCGGCACGCCGATAGCACAGCCACTTACGCGTGTGCCCAGCAGCGCGCCCACGAGCAGCCCCACGGCTCCACGCGCTTACCCGCCAGGTTCACCCCAGGATACACTGTCACTGCATTTGGCCACTGGCCCATGATTGGGCTCAAGGTTGGCAAACTGGATTACTCAAGCCTGATGTATCCACACTTTGGGACTTGGCTTTCCTCTGGGTCACGCTGCTGAGCACCAGTGTCGCTCAGAGGGGCTGTGCTCAGGCTCTTGGCCAGCACAAGGTCTGGGTCCCACCATGGTCAGTCAGCAGCAGCGGGGGAATGGCTGTTCCTCACAGCACTGAGAGAGGTTGCTCCTCTCCTCAGGCTCAGAGGCTGCCACTGTGCCACATACACTTACTGCCATATCTCTACTGCCTGGGCAGAGCGAGGCAATCCACCGTTGCCAGCAGCAGAGCAGAAGAACACAACACTGTCTGGTATCTCTGCCACCTTTATATGATAGACACCAAGGATGTCCTGGCTTCCTTAACCATAGGAGGGGCACCTCGCACCACCCATCTTCAAACCACTGCTTGCCTAAAGGCAGCTCTGGCTACACAAATAATAAATATTGCCAGACTGGAGACCCGCTAGGTCTAGTCCACTTCACAGGCACTGGTAAAGGTTGAGCCATAGCCAATGCATTATTTCCATACCTTCAGAAAGTCAAGCTCTGTGCTGCTTGTGGCCAAGCACATCCTGCCTGCCCCCAGACAGAGACGACAGCATTGTCAGGATACCAGCCTGCAACATGGCATACCCCTTGTCAGACAGCATAAACAAATGTTTATTCTTTCAGTCATTGAGCAACTTAGTCAGTCTGGGCTCTCGGTGAAAACAGAAGCAACATGGAAAGCCTGTGGCAGCACAGAAAAGTGGCAAGAAGATAGAGCTGGTGTATGCCCTCCAGAGCCCAGAGAATAATGCACAAGCCTGTCAGTGCAAGCCAATACACTCTCCCTGTCCCACAACAAGTCAGTCAGGGCAGCTTCCTTGGGGAGGGCTATAACTACAGCACCCCAGAGTAAATGCATGAGAGCTACCTGCCTTTCCCAGACTGGAGACCCCCTTGTCCCAGCTGAAGATCTCAACAAACCATGGACATGCCCTGACAGACCCCTCAAGGAAAGCAACATCAGAGCAGCCAATCTACAAACCAAGCAGCCCCACTTGGCAAACTGACATCCTCCGTACAGTGAATGAGGAGAAGTAAAACACCAATAGCAAGGCTCACAGTGCTTGGCACGCTGAATGGGAGCAGCAGAGGGACAGCAGACCTCACTGCAGCTAACCGCTGTGACTGCTGTGACTCAATCTACAAACCAAGCAGCCCCACTTGTCAAACTGACATCCTCTGTACAGTGAATGAGGAGAAGTAAAACACCCAATAGCAAGGCTCACAGTGCTTGGCAAGCTGAATGGGAGCAGCAGAGGGACGGCAGACATCACTGCAGCTAACCGCTGTGACTGCTGTGACCTCTGTGCAAAATGTAGCACATCTGAAAACCCCCATTTCCCCTCCCCAGCAGCAGGCAGAGGCAGGGAGCTGGAACGCAGAGCCTGAAAGCACTTCTTGGGCTTCAAGCATCTACCTCTCCCTTTAGCCTCCAGCCATTAGTACGAGCTTTTCCTTCAAAACAGTCCCTCTGGCAGGTGATTTGTGGCACTACTTAAAATAAATACATCTCATTTTATGTATGTAAATCCTTTCTTAGGTCCTTTTTTGTCAACATCTACAACATTTTTTGGAGGCACAGTGTGTAAGTAGCCCAGTGACTGTGTTACCTGATAAATCTAGCCTGTGGCTCATGCTAACCTGAGTCCTCAGGACTGCAGTAATCATGGCTACATAGCTCCCAGGTTAGAGATGACTCCTGCTTGGCCAGCATGAGAAAACCACACAAAAAGACATTCAATGCATTTCTTTTCAAGCTCCTTTCCTCTCTTTAAGCTCACCATAATGTTGCTGTAGCATCCCAGTAGCCCCTGTGCCCGGGACACCACGCCTGGCACTGCCGCAGGGGAGAGATGTGCTGTCACAGGTGGGTTACAGGGACAGAGAACAGGATTAGGTCCTGAAAGCCTCCATATCATAAAATTGGGATTCATGTACATTGATGTAAAGAGTGTAAATGTAATCCATGGCCAGTAGGCAAAAGGAGCTCAATTTACCTGAAAGGATGTCAGCCTAACTTTTAGTTTCTTAGTTTCAATTAATTCCATGCTTATGGTCAGTCTTTTGCAATGAGATGCTGCATTTGTTTGATTTCCTTCTTTTTCCAACTGAATTGTCCTTTTACTTAATGAACGCAATTTGCCATATTGACACTTTTGATGCACTCACCTTGGTGCCACTGAAAGGCTGCAGCATCACTGTATCCAAGCTACCACTGTCTCATCTCTTCTCTATCAGTGATTTTGACTTAATTCTGGACTTTAGGCAGTTTTCCTTCTGAAGCAAACGTGGGCTACCTCTGTATTTGTTATTCTGGAGAGTCTGTCACACCAGCAAACAGCTCTGTAGTTACAGTAGTTAATAATGGTACTTATTCTACTGCATTACACAGTTGTCTTTCTATATTAATGCATTTTTCATCTCTTTCAGTGCCCTTGGGCTTTCAGCACACAATTCATTTGTGGACAAAGCACTTGTATGGCCCTATATTGTAAACCATTCAAAACACTGACAGTGAAAAATGCAACATGAGAGAGCCCTAGAGGGCCTGTCCTGCTCTGCACGGAAACTTTGAAATCACCCATGTATAAAATACACACTCTGTCTCTTGTGCTTCAGATCACTTATAGAAAATGGCAATAGTCAGGGCACGGGAGCCAGAGAGGCGTAAAATGGCCTGCAAAAGCAATTAAGTGGCACAGAGACATTGACATTTGATAACCGCAGAAGATTGTTGACTGCCCTGTTTACTCCTCCACCATGAACGCTGCTCCACACACAGTACGACAACAGGACGCCTGAGCAACCCCCAGCACTCGGACCCATTTGCTGCTCTGCTGAGGGTCTGCAGCACACGCACATCTCACAAGGCTTTTTGCTCCAGACGATAATCCCGGGCTGTACGGGGAACGCGCTCATCAGACACATACGGCCGTCAGAGCCGCTCTCCTTTCCCTGCTGGCTTGCTGTGTGCTCCCGCTCCCCCACATCCTCCCATGCCATGTTTTTTCCCTCTTGTCAGACTGCAGCCAGGCTTTACTGCTGGAAAATCCTTTAGAAACCACCACCCTGTGATCGCTCAGCCCAGGCAGGCCAGCACCAGAGGTCTATAGCACAGATGTAGGTCACCAAGAGGGGAACCGACTCCCTCATGTATTTGCCCCAGGGCAGTCTGAGAGCTGAACTCTACTTTTCAGACACGGGAGAACAACTCCTCTCCCCTTTACAATCAGGTTGTGTAGCGTTGGACAGCCCAAGAGAGAAAACTGCTGTGGCAGGAGAGCCCCAGTCTGTCAGGCTGTGGCAGCCATGGCAGACCCCACTCTCCCGCTGCTCCTGAGGCGAGAGGGGTTTTCCCTCCACAGCCTCCCCTCAGCGCAGCGAGGGCCCCGGGCTCACATCTGATGTGACGCTGCCAGGCATCCCCACCCGATTGTAGAGGGACAGGGGCAGGGAAGGGCAGCCTCCAGCGCTGTTCTTCATTCTGCTCCAGTTAACTTCCCGTCCTCTTGAGGCACGGATGCCCTGTTTAATGGGAAGACTACTTACTGGCGCCTTGGCGGAGCCAGCCTCCACCAGGCCGTGCCCCAGCTCCCCCAGGCACGGGCAAAGAGGGTCCCCAGGGCCCCCCTCACCCGCCGGCATAAGGTCTCACCACCTTACGGTCTCAGTGCATAAAGCTTCTATTTATATTTCATCAGCAGAGCAACATAAGGTTGTAGCAATGAAAACAGCTTCACTGGCTTGTAAAATGCAGAACAGCAGGGAACTCGCTGGAGATCCCACAAGCATATGTCAATGAGCTTACATGATTCACAAGTACACAAGCCTCCCCAGACAGCAGTTTCCCTGCCTCCTTTCATTTCCTGACTGCTCCTGACCGCCTCACGTTTTGAGCAAAGTCGAAAACTAATCTTCTATCTTCCTCAAGCCTCTGGTGTTTTGCAGAAGCCAAATGATCATACAAAAAACTTCCCATTCAGATGCAAACTGAATATTTTATTGGCTAATACTTCGTATCATCCAATCTACAAGTACCACAAAGTGTGATAGCAATATGGGACAATTCTATCCATGACCATAAACATCTGAACATAAATAACATTTTAGCAGAGCACTCTAGCAGTGCGCTCAGACACACCCCTAACACAGCAGGCTCTCATTCATAGTTTTTGTTCTCTATTTCTCTCCGTTGCATCAATCCTGACAATATTAACATCCACAATAATCACTGACCACTACAACTTCAACACTTCCAGTGTACATTGCCAAGCTCTGCAGTGTGTTAAAAGTAAAACAGCAGAAGCTAATCCCCACCAAAGGTGATTGTTCAGCCAAAATTCAGATCAACGTGTTAGGTCTTCCAACAAAACAGCCCTATTAGAATACAGGTCTAGGCATTTGCTGTCATAAAAAGATTGCAATGACTGTATTTCATGTTCCCCTTCATTATAAATCCATTTGGCATCCCTTCTAATTGCCAGCTTACCCTCAGAAAAAAAATATTTTATGTTCCCGTGGATGTCATATGCGCCAAGTACTTTTACAGCACTTCCATTGTAATTCAACATTAATTATCTTTACAATTAATGTACTGCATAATGCTGCAATATTAAATGCTCACATGTTGTAAATGAGAAAATTGAACTCAGTTCTGTCTGCTTTGATCCCATTTTATTATAACTCAGTACTAGAATTCTCTTCCTTTTTGGCTGGGTTATTGACACACTGAACACACACAAGAGATCCATCTCTCACATTCAAAAGATACATCTATGCTTCTCTTTTCCGAGAAGACCTCCAATTTTTCTTTTCAATACCATTTTAATATACTTTCTTGCCTTATGATCATCACTGAATAACTCAAAAGGGAAATGGAGGTGACAAAAGTACTAATAGAGCAGCATTTACCAGTTACCATAAATGTAGACATCATAAAAACCTACAACTGCTGGAAGATGCTAAGTGTGAAGCAGGTCACAAATACAGAGAAAATTAAATCAAAACTGTGGTCAAGGAGTGAAAAAACCTCTTCTTTAGAAGCTCAATGATCCAACATACTCCTTAAAATACCATTTAAAGTTTTACTGCTGAGTATCATAATAAAAAGACAAGTATAAAAGGGAAAACATACACAAAGCGTAAAATATAGAAATGGAAAATACATAACCAAAATGGCTCCCTCTATTTATGGCTGAAAGAATATATGACTGGTGATTTTCCACAATGAGGAGTTTAATTTTTCTGTTAGGTTTGAATTTTTTGTTTAGTTTAGCTGCTGTCAATAGCTGCAATAATTGTGGGCTACTGGATTTGACCTTCAATGCCACCATCTCAAAGCACTTCACAGTGCTTTTTCATCCTGAATGTGCTTAAGGAAGTGCTTGAGGAAGGTACAAATTCTCCCTTTCTCCGGGCACATTATGTCTAGCTTTCTTCCCTGCTACCCCACCACATCATTTTTAACAGAACGGAACATACAACATACAGAAAGCTGAAAAAAAAAAATTTAAAAAAAAAATCAGTTGCTCCTCACTCTCACTAGTCTTTTACTCAGTGTTCTTTAATACTCATCATTAGCTAGCAATTACCAAGTATGTGAATATGTGCTGAGAAGAATCTGAATTTACAGATCAGACTGAAGGAATTTAAGAATTTCACCTATAAAACATTCCCTCAGATAGCTAAACAACCTCAGCTTAAATAACTTTGCTGATCAAAAAGTATAAAAATTTAAGAGTAGCCTATTTAGCATCCTGAGATAGGATTTCCTCTTGAACTGCCCTGGAATACTTCATTGTAATCTTAAGCTGAGAAATACAGTGGTTTAAGTGGACCGGCTGGCTATTACTGATCTATCAGTAATTCAGGCAACCTACTTTAATAGGAAGTAGTGCTCCTGTTTCAACATTATCCTCAATCAAAGCCTTTTGAACTTCCTTTTATTAACTGCTTAGCAATGTTTTTGACTTACTGCTGCAGCAGGTACAGCTGGGGAGAATACACAAGGAACAACGCTGCTTTCTCCAGTGCCTATGTAAAGCTTATAGGGAACCTCAGACTTGTGAGAGATAACTTCAGTAACCTGAAACTTTCATTTGTTTGGTATTAATTGACTTCATTCTGATATGGTTTGGTTTTGTGTGGTCTGTTCAGCTCTTCAGGCCTCACTGGTACTCCACTTTTGGTGTACTTATTTTAAATGGTCATTATTACAGCTGTTAATTTTGAAAGCAGATTCACATCTGCATTGATCCTTTCTTCCCACTATGTGAATGCCAGTCTTCAGGACGCTAGTGTCTTTGCTAGTCAACATGAAGGACCAACAGCTGGTCCAGAAGGTTTTTTGCACCATCAGTGAGCTGTATGCAGTTTTCATTGCTACAGTAAACACACCTAGAACAGAAGAAGAAAATTAAAGGGCAATATGCCAGACAAAAACTCAAGATTTTATGGAGACCTGACTACAAAATGACAAGACATTCTTAACTATGCACTGAAGTTCACCTGTCTTAATCATTCCTCTGTCACTGGCAGACTTTTAGAAAGGGATTCTCATTAGCATTGAATGATTGGGAGTTTGTTGTGTTTACAATCAGGTAACAAAGTGTGCAGCAGAAGGTCTCACAGAGCCCATCTATGTCAACACCTCAAGCACCCAATACTCAGCTTCTCAGCCTGGCTAAGGTACAGTCTTTACCCAATGTATCTGTAACAAACACTCCTTCTGCTAAGTCATTTACCACACTTAAGACAATTATTTCTCAGAGAAGCTGACAAACTTATGAGGAGGAAGACTTTAACCTCCTCTACTGGCTAAAATAGCAACTGTGTGCCCATTATCCACACATTCCTTCTCCAAGTACTTTTTCCTTTGTATTCCTTCTCTTCAGAGATAAAGAGATGCCTCTGGTGGGGAAAACAACCAGCTGTCAAAGACTAGTGTTTAATCAGTCTCCCAAGGGAAAACTGCAGCCTAAAAGGCCAGCCCTTAATGAGACTGTTCAGTGTTCTATCATCTTGTGCACACTAGTCCAATGGTACCACGAAAGCAGAGTCATTTTGCTCCTGACAGTGCCAACTGAAAGCTCCCAGCCATCCAAAAAAAAAAATTCCACACCCTGGCTCTGAAATCATATGTACTACTGCTAGGCATAAAGTAAACCAAGTAAAGGCTCCACATCTAGAGTTATGCAAGTAGCACATTTCCTTCTCTCATGTCTACAAAGTCTCTTGTTCCAAACAAGTCAACCAGAGGGTTACCAACCCCCCTGCCTTGATAGCATGAAGGTGTGACTTTCTCCGAGTCCTGCCCAGCCAGGAGCTTCTTCATGTGCTTCCTCAAAGCAGGGTGGGTGCCCAGGAGTCCTGACAATCATATGGACAAAACCTGGTATTCTTAACATGTGTTTCCAATTTTCCTCATGGGTGTTGAGATTAAGCAACAAAGCATGCCACCACCAAGAGAGGGACTCCAACCTCCATGAGCAAGTTCTGTTCAAGGCAATTCCTTCAGTTGCTCAGGATGAGATCTCACACTACCAAAGAAAAGAAAAAGACTATTGCTGAAAGGGAGGGGAGAAAATTTCCACTACTGAGTTCCTTTACTTTTTTCACACATTTATCAGCACACTGAAAGTGCAAAAAGCAACTACAAAAAGACCTTTTGAAATTTCATTTTACACTATGAACTTGGAAATAAAAATTATATATGAATACTATGAACTTAGAAAATAAGAATCAAAGTGACACTTCATTATTGTTTTAAAAAATCTCTTTGAAAATCACTTCCAACATACTGAATACATTTCCAGTGATATCAGCAGGTTTAACTACTGCATATATATTCCACGCAGGGTTCTACCACATAACATGAAATCATTGCTAAAAGTCAGTGTTAAAAACCAAGCAAGGCCAAAGAACTACAGGTTATTTAAGAGAATCCAGTGAAGTCACTGATACTAACTGCATGAGCAAGGATTGCTTGTGTTAAGACAGCAGATAGAGGTTTGCAAATTGCACAGATTTTCAAAATTTTAAAATCAGATATTGTCCTGGTTTCTGTTTTATTTCATAAGAGTGAATGAAAAGCAGGCTGGATATGAGGGTTTTTTTCTCTGAAGGAGTTTCAAGCCTTGCAGTACACATCATATTTTAACTTTGCTCCTAGCTTAGTTCCTTCTAAGCACACTTTGAATTTGTCATCCATTTCCTGGTTCTGAGCTTCAGTGAAAAGATTTTTCCAGTCTCCAACAACACCTGGAATATAAAGAAATTAAAATATTACTCTTGACTTTAAGGACCAAGGAGTCCTTTCCACCCCTCACCCCAGCCTAGGTTGGTGTGGAAGAAACCACGGAAACTGCACATTTTAACTGGATGGTTGTTGGCTACAGAGAATCGGAAAGATTCAATAACTGGTGTTTGGGAGTCTGCATAAATATGACATGGGTTGGAGAGCTGAAGGATTTGGCTAAAGGGGAATGTGATATATAGCACATGTGGCACTAGGGTGTATCTACTGCTCCATACTGCTCCTGAGGAACAGCACAATGCCTGATGAGTCAATCATCCCTCACTACTCCATCAGTGGCCTGAACCTGGAACCAGGCTGGGAAACAAAAAGCAGCAGCTTCTCCCAGGTCCTCCTCTCTCCTCTGAGCTCTACTCACTTCCCAGCAAGGAGGAAGAGTGCACTGGGCAGCCCCAGCACTCAAAACACAGCTGCCTGGGAGTTGGATCTGAGTGTGGCCAACAGACCTCAAAGTTCCCACCTGCGCAAGATGAACCAGCGAGCTTTGGTCTGGCTTAGTGCTCTGCTGTTGCTTCCTCTAAATCTCTTCTTTTCCCTCTCTTTGCTTTTGTTCAAAATACAGGCTTCAGCCCCTATTTCTCAGATCTCCCTGAATTATGTCTTATTGCCCACTTGGCTAAAATACAGTATTTACCCATCACTGTGACACTTCTGCAACAATTCTTCAGCTTTCTGTACACCACCACCTCATTTGCAGCACACACTAATAAACAGGGCGTTGCCTTCAGCTTGGTCTTCACCTCTAAGTTGTTTCTAAACCTTGTAGAGTGACTCTGCATAAAAGATCTTAAAGATTATGTCTGCAGTGCTGGTTGGGCTTTAAGTCTCAATGCACTTATGGAGAGGCTGGTATCTGTCTTTACTGCTGCTGGAGTTCTGCACAGAAGACCCAAAAGGGCATCTAGGACTTACTTAGGCAATAAGCAGGTGAAGTCCAGCAATAGCAGCTCCTATTACTCATTGTCTGGATGCTGTGTCTCTTCTTCCCATAGCTGATAACAAACCCACAAGGAGTAATGAGTGCTTCCAAGCAGGCTCTGCTGCTGGAACAAGCAGCACAGCAAGGGTGGCTTTAGTAAACCACTCCAAGTAACATAGAGCAGGAAATGGCAGCATGTGCAGCCCGTAATGGATGAATGGGAGGTTGGACTAGATGACCTTTAAAGGTCCCTTCCAACCCAAACTACTCTACGATTTAAAAACTACCTTGTCTCTCTTATTATCACATTTCAGGATAATCCATTTTTTTTCTTTTTTCTTTTTTTTTTCTACAAGAAAAGGATCTCTGACCCAAGAATTATGACCCACTCTTATGTTTGCCTTATATTTGGTGTCCTCAATAGAATATGAACATAAAACAAACATAGGAAACTACTCATCTGCCTTCATAGCTTTGGCATGTGTCTTGTATAGCTGCAGAAGACTATAAAAGATGACCAGCAGTTGTGAAACCAAGCCAGAAAGTCCAAAGATGTGGCTTTTAACTGCAAGAGCTTTGTGCACTGCAAGCAGACACTGCCCTAAACTGCAGTCCACCTTTAATCTAGATTTTGGAGGCCACAGTCTGAGGTTGTCTGACTCTACAGCTCCAGCTTGATCCATGGCTAAAAGACACAGCTCAATCTGTGGAGTGACTGGATTCCACGTGTTGACTGAGGTTCACAGGCAATCACAAAGTTTATTTGGAAAATCCAAGAAGAAAGAAAAAGCTGTGGAGGCACTCCATAGACCAAGTCCCCAGCAATCCCCAGAACTCACAGAAGCCAAAATAAAACTCTTCTTTGTTTTAATTGGTGCCTACTGCATACTACAACTGAAGGGTTTGCTACTTGTAGGGCACTTGTGCTAATCACATTTTACAGGGTTTATCAAATGGTACCAGCCCCAGTGACAGCGTCCTGAATCACATTCAGTGTCTCTTAAACAACTCCCAACCTTGAAAATTACACAAAGGTTAACTATCTACCAATCCAAATTCCTGTCTGCCCAAGATGCAGTGCTACCACTCACCACCCTGACAAAATACAAACAAATTTACCTTTGCGGAAAAGAACTGAGCCAACAGCACCATGAGTCTCCTGTGCCTTGTCCTTCACTGCCTGGAAAGTGGCCCTGTCTGCAATGGACTGGATCTGCTCTGACGTTGGGGAGAATCCAAAGAATTCAGCTATTTGCTTTACGCTGGCAGTCAGGTTCTGAAAGCAATACAGTGAAAGAGAGACATGCAACATGCTTCCTCTGAAAAAGGAGATACCTACTTGGGACGTGCAGTGCCATCATCTATTAACAACATATATTTTCCTTCACAGTATGTTTTCTGCATTACACTGGAGCTCAGCTTTTGTATAGCCAGATTCCACTTGTCGACAAATCCAACTTGATTTTGTTTCAGAAACCTGTGCCTTTTGCTATTAATTTCAGCAGATTTCAAGCAGTGGGCTCAGATGTGTTTTGCCTGTCAATATACAACATCTGCTTTACCTCTTTCAAGTCTTCGTAGACTATTATCATAGTATTCTCATCTTCAATGTGTTTGTTCCAGGTGACTGCATGATCAAAATAGGATCCCCAGCCGACTGCAAAGAACAGAAAAAAAGCATCAGTGTGACCTTCTTTTCTTAGTGGGTACTTATTTATCTCTGACTGAAGAATTGCCTTCTGTTATCAATGACATCAATGCAAACAAACAGGACAGCCTGTCCTTTCCATGGTACTGTACTGTACAACAGAATGGCAGAGGCTTCCTCTGGACTTTTGTAAGCAAATGGTTTCCACACAGAAATAAGAATTTCACTATGCACTTCCCCTCTCTCACTGTATTGTCATATAAACATCTCTTAAAAGCCAAAGCCAGACATCAATCTAAATCTAAAATCTGGGTTGCTAATGAGGTGTTTGGCCTCATGGGCAGAAACAGTAAAGACAACAAACTCTCATTTCATTACCACTTCAGATCTGTAGCATTTCCTCCATCACTAAGAGGCAGAATTTTGACCCAGTGTCACTGTCAAGCTGCCACGCAACTCCCACACCCTTGCCTGGAATAGCGAAATACCCAGAAGCAAAGCATCTTTTGGACATTCTCCCCATTCTGACTTTCAGCTGCCTCCTTTATCATGACATATAGCCATCAGTAAACTAATTATGACACAGCTGTTTTCCCACTGGCCCCATTTGGTTGTTTTTAAATATTTTTTTCTGTTGCTTCTTCAGCTACATTCAGTAACTATAGCAATACCTTTCCCATTCATGAACTCCGAGAAGAACTCTTCCCAGGAGCTGTAACTGGGGACGCCTGGCACATTGTTGTGGAAATGGAAAAATGAAACAGCTGTATCTTTAGGGTTTCGAAACAGCACTAGTATCTGGAGTAGGAGAAAGAGGTCAACAATTTAAAATCACTTATTTCCCCTGGCAACCAAAATGAGAGTATAACCAAACATTCTGCAATCAATAACATACTGGGGGCTATAAAATATTTTATTAGGTAAGGTATGGAGAACAAATTTATAATGTGATTATAATAAAGACCTTGTTACCACTTCTAAGACTTGCTTATGTCATGAAGCAATTGTAGAAAGAAACAACTGAAAAAACTGTAATATTGTCATTTAATACTATCCCATAACTACCTAAGACCTGGTAAACTGAAAGTAAACCTTTGACAAGACAACCCTGCTTTCCCTGCTAGGAAAAGCTCTGTTCGATTCTCCTTCAGGAAACCCCAGCTGTTACAATCATCTCTCATTTTTCAAAGTATGGCAGTAATGTTCTTGAAATCCCAAGAGAATGTAATCCTCAGAGAAGCATGAACACTTCTGAAAACATGTTATACACATTACATTTTTTTCTTATACATGTTGTATTTTTTCCTGTCTCATACAGGGAAAAATACCAATGAAACACAGAAAAAATCCCCATCCCTTAACCAATTATTTCCTTCATCTGTGGTACATCTCCTAAGCAGTAAGCAGCCACCATTGTTCAGTGACCAAGTACCAGAAATATTAAAGTTTAAACAGTGTGACTCTTCGCAAGGAGACAGCCAATATCCCAGAGATACTGCTGCCACATTCATTCCAACCATGGTTGAGCACAGAAAATAGTAGCATTAAAAAACGAGAGTGTGACACTCCAGCCATTTCTGAGCACTGCAACAGCCTCTAGATCTGTTCTTGTTTAAGTCAACTACAGCACCCCTAAGGCTACTGCAAATTGTGGGGGCTGCTAAGCCAGCCCAGGCACCATGAGACTCCCAATGTCTCCAAGTTGCTTTCCCCCAGTGCCACCTGCTTGGGCACAAGAAAAGGACGTGGCCCCAGAATTACTCTTGCGTGCTGGTACTGTCAGAAAGATGAGGCTTGTTCTTGGAAAAAGAAAAAAAAGCCCACCTTGGCTTTGTTCTCGAAAATAGACTTGGGGAGGCAATCATAATTCAGATGTGTTGCCAAAATCCTTGGAGATGGAATCTGCTTCATCCTCTTTAGAAATAAACAGAAGAGTAAGTGAAACAGGTTTATTACATGGCTGCAGCAATATCTGCCGGAGTCGCCTGTGTGAAGCAGCCCCTAATCAAAAGGCATTAGTCATCCAAGATTATCTTTTTCCCTTCTGAGGAGAAATATCTTTACTTGCTGCATGACTTCATTTTAATAACTTGTGTGTGGGGGTGCAGAAGACAGAAAACAACAGACTTAAAGTGGTTCAATAGTTTCTTTTCACTAACCTGATATTTATCCGGATCTCCACATTCAATAAACGGTAGTTCTGTGCTTACAGGTTTACTCTGGATAGTTGTAAATATCAAATCACTTAAAATCTGGATAAGCCAGTTCACACCTGCACCAAGAAACCCAAAGAACAAAACAAAACATATCAGAGGTTTATATAAGATCTCAGAGCCTTCTCATTACATGGCTTAATTCAGCATAATAGACAGTCATCAAATGACAAATAACACTAAAGCTTTCAAATGATTATAAACAAAATAATGTTTTCTGTTAATGAGATCCTCAACAGCTGCTTAACTGTGACCTTCTTGGCTCAATTATAACTAGTATGTGGAAAGCACTGGGGGCAGAACTGACTCAACAAGGCACTTAACATCTTTTTAATATACTCATAAAACAGTCAGTGACAGACAATAACAGGAGCTTTCCTGTCTTTTGCAGAGAAACACCTGGGAAGGGATAGGAGAAGCAAGGAATGAGCAAGGAGCTTCGCTCATTCTGCCATGGAAAATGTCTGCCTCTCTCTACTGCCTTGGTCAAGGACAAAATGGAGTACTTTACTCAGTGTCACTCTCAGCGCTTGTCCTCCGCTGGGTCTGTTGCTGCCTCCACAAAGTGCATGCCAGAACAAGTGCTAGAAGAGCTGTTAACCACTGGACACCTGCATCCCTCCCCACCTCTCATCCTTCAGAAGGGATCTTGCAGCAAAGCCTCCCCCATGCCACATCCTGTTCCAGCATGAGCCTTTGGCCAGCTCCTGGAGCTGCGCCATGGTGCCTGCTTCCCCGAGGTTTCCAGGAATCACATTTGCTCCACTGATGCTCTGCTGACTGCCAGCAGGACAGAGCGAGGGAACAGTGTGTTCCCCTTGGCCCACAGCACCCCCCACACGGACTTGAGGAGAGGTGCTTGGAAGGCTTCCCACGGAGATGGAGCCGTGGAGCTGCCACCACCTCCTGCAGGCTGCGAGTCCCCTGTGAACACAGCTGCCAGAGGCACCAACAGGGAACACACCACGCAAACAGCTTCAACCTCTCAGGCTTTCAGTGGAAGGTCATTCCCAGAAAGGGATAACTTCCACCCTGTGTTATAAAAAGTGCCTCAGGATGTTTGCACGGAAGCAGTCGACACATGTAATTTATACAGTAATATGTATACAATGTGTGCACATCATACAATGTCTTATAATACATATATTACATTTATATACTACTCAATATCACATTTATATGTAAGACATTGTATGATGCACATAATTGATATCACTCTCACATTTACGTACAGAGCAGAGCCAAAAGTATTAAAAGTCTCCAAATCCATGTCCTCATCTGCCCAGTGTTAATTGCATGTGCACAAATACAAATTTTATTTTAACTGAAAGCTACAAATGATAAATCTAAAATTCCTAGTGTCTAAATCCCCTACTGGCTTCTCAACCATGCAACCCATTCCTGGGAAGTACTGCACCCTGGAGCTCCACCATCCTCTGCCTCTACCTCACCAATAGTCCCCTGCATCAGAGTTTTCCTCTCCGCTGTGCGCACCTGAGTTGGGGGAAACCTTTTATATAGTGAGACTTTACTGTTACTTCACCTTCATAATACTTAATAAGTAAAAGGAATGAGGACAATATTAAAGCTTTGAGGGACAAAAAGTTTGAAGGGCCTCAAAGGAAGTCCTTCATCAGGCATGTTCATCTAAACCTGGCAAATGCCAAAGAGTTTGAGCTCTGCGTGGAAAACACCTGAGAAGCTGTCAGAGGAAGACAGACACCAGGCTCCCTTGGTTCAAGAGGAAGAGGCCTGCAGAGAGATTTTTATTACTGTCTGGCGACATTATGGTTTGGTGGGTCCAAGAGTCACATCAAGGGGCAAGAGGGAGCCCAGCAATTTCTGGTTTCAAACTGGAGCAGATAATATTTCCTTTTTGTTTTTTATCCTCCTCTCTCACCTTTTTTGCCCCCATATTGCAAGCTATAGGAAATTAGGACAAGACATCTATTTAGCCCTGTTTAATAGTATCAGAGCAAACACCTAAATGGGAGAAAATTGGAGAAGTTTTACCTGCAGATTGTAACTGCACTGCACTGCACAAACACAGCATTTTCAAGACCTCCTGCTTTCCCACTTCTTCCAAGCAACCCCCCGCAGATGCCTTTCCAGCAGTGCCTGTGGGTAACAGGGTGCTGCATTCCCTGGCAAACCATGGGAGCTGCAAGCTCCCTCTCCTGCCAAACAACTGGTAGTGGTCTTGGGTAAGATTTCCCACTGCTGACCTACCACAAACTGCCCGATATTAACACTGTGAGATCTCTTTCTTTATCTACTGACCCCTCTCCCCAAGCAGGTGAAGTTTACTGAGTTTCTAAACCTCACAATTCCATGTCTGAACTCTTCCAAACTCTATGAGAAATCAAAGCCAGTGTCAAGTTGTGACAATGAACTTTTAGGTCTTTATAGGGTCCAGCAGAACTCCTGGACCCAAACCCAACGGAACTACATTTTGTGCCAGCTCCCTCCTTTTGTATTTGCCCTCTCTTTCTCTTGGCTCAGTGTCCTGTCTCACAGCTGCTATAAATTCACCCTAAACACCACAGGCAGACTTCTTAAGCCCCTACATACACCAGATCAGAACTCGCCAGCCAATGGGAGTTCTATGTGCTGAATGAGACCCTGACCCAGGACTTTCTGGTTAGAGCACAACTTGGCCACATCCACTACCATGCTAGTGCAATGAAACCCTTCCCTGGACCCACATTTTCTCTGACAACCCTAAGCTCCTGCTGCTTGGGTCTCAAAGAAGAAACATACGCTTGGAAAGGATTTCTTATATTAGCAAAATCCATCCCTGTGTTGTAAGCAACCATGTCACAATTGACATTTAATAAAACTGATCAAAATCAACTAGTTGGTTGGTTGTTTTTTTTTCACTGCTCCTGTTGCACCTTTCCTCCTTTCTGCAAACCTCTAAGACTTCCAGCATGTCTTAGTCAATATTATTTTGCAGTAACAAAACAAAAAACCAATGCTGATACTGAATAACACCAAGAACTAGCTTATAATTATGCAAGTAAAGATGCTGCACCATGTCACTTTCTACACATTAAAGAATCCAATGCATAACTTCATTGCTCTTGTACACTATGCTACGTTACCAACACCCTTTTCAGAATAGTTTATCATGCTGCCAGGGCTGCCTTGTCCCACTGATATATAAAAAAACATGTACTTTTTTCTCACTTCTCCAGCCAAAAATATCTTTGAACACTAAAACTTATTTTCCTTTCAGAAACATAAACCATATTAAAAAGCAGTGCAACAGTCTGCTTAACTAAGAGAAAGCAGGACAAAAACCTGCTGCCCCTGGTTGCAATAGAAATGTCCAGTGTCCCCACACAACATAAACCCACAATCAGTTGGTTTTCCTTCTTACTGTGTCAGCTAATTAGTTACAGCATTGTAGACTACAGCAATTAATTTATAATGTATTCACCGCATTTGGGGTAGGACACCAGCACCATATCATCTCTTCTGGCTTCCAGGTTCTCCAGGGCTTGGAACGTTTCCACACTGCAGACTGTGACAGGATACGGTGTCCCCCGGTAGGAGAACAGCAGATCCCTCAAGGTAAGCCCTTCAGACTTTGCCAATGCTTTATTTATCTCATCAACAAAGGTTTTTTGATCCTCAGTCATGTTTACCACCTTTGGGATGTGAAACTGTTAGTCTAATGCAGAAAGTGCCTTTAAATAGTAATTTTTAAGGGGTGGAGTTGAAATCCTTGGCATTATTTCTGCCCTCCCTCAAATTTGGTATGTTTCCTCCCCTCCGTTCCCACCTTTCTACAGATTGAAGCTGGGTTGATCCTGTCCACTTATAATCTACAGAGCAGGAATTACTTTAGTAAGAAATCCCAGTGAAAGCAAGTAATACCCGCAAACTCAGACATCAGGGAAAACCAAATTGGAAAATGAATCACCCTGTAAGAATAAGCAGCAAAATATTGTATCTAATCTTATGTAATATTAATAGGAAAAACAGCATCTCACACAGAAAATAAAGTTCCCATTAAGGAAAATCCCAAGAGGTTTTATTTTGGTAATAAAGTCAGGTGCATACTATGAGTTAAGAAAAGCAGATAGTGAATAACAGAGAACAAAGAAATCAAAACCGTAAGACAGAAAGAACAACGCTGAGAGGGAAGGGATGGTGCCATTTCAGGTTATAAACACCCCCTGTGGGTACCAGTCGGTACTAACGCCCTTTTTTCTGTCACAAGACAATTAAACACCGAGACGTTGCACGGCACAGGCTTCTGCAGCACCCACATGGCAGCACCTGGATGGATCCCTGTTTAACAGCTGCGAGCCCCACATGTGGAGCTGTGATCTCCCCGAGCAGGAAGCGCAGCCGGGCGGGTGCCGGCTCCCAGGGGCAGAGTCCTTCCACCCGCTG
>NW_010310445.1:0-500 GCF_000700745.2 Antrostomus carolinensis
AAAAACCAATTTACTAATTAAAATAAAATGAGAACAATAATAACAGTAATAAGAGAATATACTAAAGCGCAGTTGCTCACCGCTCACCACTGACTAATCAATGCCCAGCCTGTCCCCAGCCAGCGATCCCGGAGCAGAGACAGTCCCCAGAAAGAAATTGCAATCCTGGAAGAGCAAGCCCAAGCAATCCCCCAAGAGAATCCTCAGCTTTCTGGTCAACCCTTGCTAATATACTGAACATAATGTGATACGATATGGAATATCTCATTGGCATATCCAAATACCAATTTGGGTTTTGCTGATTACTATGCTTCCTCTGCCTCTCCCAGTCCTTTGCACTTGCAGATTGGCAAAATACTGTCCTTGGACTTCCAGCAACAATGAAAAACAATAGTATATTATCAACATTGTTCTCATATGAAAACCAAAACACAGCACTATTCTAGCTACTAAGAAGAAAACTGTCCTAGAGAAACCAGGACACCCTGGCACAGCCATCA
>NW_010310446.1:0-6141 GCF_000700745.2 Antrostomus carolinensis
GATGGAGAGCGGAGGTGAGGAGGGCGATGCCACCGATGCCAGTGGTCACTCTTCCTTGGCCAGGGATGAACTAACCTCACTGAGTGCCCTCCAGGTCGCAGAGGAGAACCCAAACCTTGGGGAAGGGGAGTTAAGCCTGAGTGAAATCGCTCCGAATGTGCTGAAGAAAGTTGAGGAGGGAAGTGTCCAGGCTGGAGAGAAGAAGGAGAGCTGTGGTCCTCAGCCTCCTGATGCAGGAGAGCCCGGCACGGTCGCTGCGCTGAAACAGCAGATTGCTGCCCTGGAGGAGCAACTGAGCAAGAAGAAGGAAGAGCTCGAGCAGATCAGGGCAGTGTTGGAGCAGCAGGATCACGAGATCAAGGAGAAGGAGAAAAGCATTAAGTTACTGGCCAGCTCCAAAGCTCAGCTGGAAGAGAAGCTGTGCCAGCAAAACACGGAAGAGGCCAAGCCACCGTCCAGGCAGAGTGGTGGGGCTTTGCAGTGCCACGATGCTGCGGTGAACACTGACCTCTCGCAGGTAACTGGGGCCAAGCAGGGCCATGATAAAGGCATCAACGTAAATATACCTGTCTCCACCAGATCCATCGGATGCAGCGTCCACAGAGCAGACAACATGAACGTGCAGGCGATGGAGCTGGGTGGTCGGAGAGATCGGGGACTGGCAGATGCTTGCCCCGGTGTCAGTGGAGAAGGACCTGGACATTTTGGTGAAGCCGACACTGAGGCTGGCCTTCATGCACCGTGCTTCACCCAACTGAAGATTGATGAGCACCTCAGCGATGACAATCAAAATCACAGGAATAACTACAACACCCAGAGTCCCACTGCTCACGCCGTGACTGCAGAAGGCTATCAAGGAACAAAAATTGGCTCAAACACAGCAGAAAACAAGGCAGGCTTTGGTGAAGATACACCTCAAGATGGGCTGGAAGAGGAAGGTCCCCCTGACCACGAGGATCTCCCTGCTGTTGACCCCATCGGCCAATATGTAAAAAAAATCCAGGAGCTTTTGCAGGAGCAGTGGCTGTGTTTGGAGCACGGCTACCCCGAGTTAGCCAGCGCTATTAAACAGCCAGCCTCCAAGCTCAGCTCCATTCAGAACCAATTAGTTAATTCCTTAAACTCCTTGCTGTCTGCCTACTCTACGCAAGGGCCCGCGGATAAGGAGAATTCGAACACACACTATCAACAGTTGGGTAAATAATATTGGCGTAGGTTTCAACCTATCTGGGCCAACTCTCTTTCCATTTATTCAAGTGTTGAGCAGGGGTGACGTAGCAGAGCTCGGTGGTGTAATTAGTGGCAGTTAGATCAAGAATAGCCCCTTTTAAAAATGTATGAGAAAGGCAAATCTCAGCACATCATGAGCTATGTGATCTAAGAAAAAAAAACCCAAACAAAACACTGTGGCTTAGTTATACACAGGGTCAGCTTCCAAAAGTGGCCGTGCTTGTGGCTGGTCCATCAAATAACCATTTTTTTCTTAATTGGGTTTGAAATCTCAGTTTGCGAGAACGTGGGACTCAGATGTTCATCTGGGGTAAATCAGCATGAAGATCACCAGAACCAAAACCAATTCAAGCTAACTGAACAACTAAGCTGGGAAAAGACCTGTCCCCACTCCCAGCCGTTCATCTCAAATCATTTTAGCTTATGTGAAGATGAGAATCCAAAACCAAAGGCTGCCTGTTCACTGTTGGGGGAAGCTTGTAAATAGATAAGTGACCTACTACTTACAAGCAATACATAGTGAGACTGTTCAAACTCTGCTGGAAAGACTCACCCATATAGCATTATAGGAGATTTATATAGGAAATTACCAATATATTAATATTGAAAAAAATGTAAAAAGAATATATTATTACAAAAGTAAAACCCTACTTATATTCATAGGGCACATATATAATTCCCAGTCACTTCCTTTATATTCCCAGTTACTTGGAGATGTTTGAGACCTATATTTTAAAGGTAGCAGGGCAGGTTCAGGTTGTGGCCAGGTGCATCCATAGTTTAGCAAGTTGCAAGACATAAAAAGAATCTCATAAGATGTAGTAAGATGCTTACGGTTATGGTTTGTAGCTTGTTGCTAGAGGTTGGGAATAATTATTGATGATTAAGGTTCGTCTGTGTAATTAATCTATTATTTTGTATTTTGCTAGAAATCTCTCCAACCACAAATCTTAAATCTATCATGAAAAAGAAAGGTTATGGTTTCCATGCAGGAGGCAATGGGACCAAAAAGAATCTTCAGTTTGTTGGGGTAAATGGTGGGTAAGCATCCATTCAGAAGATAAAACCGCCTTTTAACATGTAACACCCTCTGTATCGCTGAAGAAATCATTCTTCTTATTCCTTCTTTTCCCCTCCAAACCTCTCCATTAAAAGGCCATTTGAAATGGAGCCTCTTTTCTCCCTTCTTTAATCCAGCATTGGTAACCTGTAAGTAACCCTGTAGAAAAGATGTTGGTGTTTTCAGTGCAGCGAGGGACACCCTGGGGACCGACACTCTCCGCACACCCATCTTTCAGGGCTTCATCCAAAACCCAGCTGGGCCTGTGGGAAGATTCCCACTAACTCTGGTGGGTTTTGGAGGAAGTCAGCATCTCCTAGGTGGGCATGCTGCCACTAACCCGTCACCACACTCCAGTGATGGCCAACAAAAGTTGGTTCAGGGAGTGAGAAAGGACTATTTCAGTAAATAAGGAATTACCTCAGGGTGGAGGAGACTCGTATTTTAGATTGTGCTCCAACACTTGGTTCCCTGTGTTTCTGATATCTAACACTGTTTGGCCTTTGAGCTAACTAGATACAATGTGT
The DNA here is from genome assembly GCF_000700745.2 of Antrostomus carolinensis. Lineage (NCBI taxonomy): Eukaryota > Metazoa > Chordata > Aves > Caprimulgiformes > Caprimulgidae > Antrostomus > Antrostomus carolinensis. The sequence continues at coordinate 2,818 of NW_010310446.1, forward strand.
GCAGTAGATCCATCTCCAAGAGTATCTAACGATGTTTGGCCTTTGAGCTAACTAGATACAACAATGTGTGCAGTAGATCCATCTCCAAGAGCAGCACTGGCACATCTACTGAGGAGTACGTGTGCTGGCGTGAAGAGGGCAGGACACGTTTCACTGTCCCTTCACTGAGCAAGCAGCTGTGTGCACGTTTGGATGATAGTTTCTCCTGAGATACACTTTTCTGACTTCCCAGCTCTCTGGCTACTACTGTTGGGTTTATCAGGTGTTACTCACTCTTGTTGTGTAGAGCTTCTTCTACCAACAGTCACTGAAATGAGTACAACTTGTAGTGAGGAGAGGAATCTCCACTGGTTTGACAAAATTTTTGGGATCCCTCAGGGTGAAATGTCTCATGGAAGGTGTTACTGTTATTAATACTTTTGGACAACTAGAAGAGAGGTGTCTCTAGCAGAGCTGCTGGAATGGTGGACTCAGGTCCGTGCTGGAGCTGCAAACATAGTTTTTGTCTAGTGATCCTCAAGGTTGCCAACATGCTGCCTGTCCCACCTTGTCATGGGGTCTTGTGTTTATTGCGACTCCCCATCAGCGTGCTGGCAGCTCCTGGAAGGGAGGTGGCACACAGCCCTTGCCTGGCCACGCCTGGGCTTGTGCAATGGACATCCCTCCAGACCAACCAAGTAGTCCCTGAAGTAACCTTGCCTGCTGCTAATTAACTGCTTCTATCATGCTTCTGCTGGCTTAAGAAGCCAAAAAAAAAAAAAAGACTAACCCCAAGTGTGGCTGTGGCTCTAACCTTCTAACTTGCATATTGCCCTGGGCTTCATCCAAGGTCCATTGGAGTCGGTGGGTGTCTTCAATGAGTCTTGGTCAGGCTCTGAGGTTGCAGATGAGGAAGGAGTGAATAACATGTGGTGTCCTCAAATAGCTATGAAACGACTTCAAGCGAAGACACAAGTTGTGAAGACAGCCCATCGGATGGGGACGCGGAGAGCGAGACAGAGAGAAGAGCTGATGATTTGGAGCCCACACAGGCAAAAGCTGGAGGTGAAAGTGAGGGGGCTTCAGCAGGGACCTCCTCGCAGGAGAGGTGTGAAGATGATGACCCGCAGGAGCCATCAGCAGAAGCAGTACCTTGCCCTCAGCCCAAGGCTGACAGGTAACCAGAAAACCCGACGGCGATTGTGCTGTCCATCACATCTCTGAAGCCCTGGGATGCACAGCGCTGCATTCAGTCGCTCCCACGGGGCTGGGGTCGGTGGAAAGGCAGCTGCTGACCTCTGTAGACATGGGAAAAGGCTTTAAAGAGCTAAATATTTTTTGAGTTACTACAGATTCTAATGGGGATTGATTCAGGCTCTACACTTGACTGTGGAAAAGGTGGAGTGAGTCATCTTTGGTGAGAATTAGCTCATTTCTCCCCTCTCAAGTAAAGTTTCTAAGTAACGTTCTTTGCAGATTGAGGAATAAGATCTTTTATAAATATATATAAATATATTTTTCTTTTTTCCCCACCTTAAGGATTCTTGTAAAAGATGAGCTTGACCATACAGCTCTGAGACTCTGGACTTAAACACTTACTGCAAGTGCTTAACTTTTTGTACCTAAAATCTGTGTCAAGACAATGGGACAACTTGTGTCCATAAGATTAAGCCCTTAAATAAATGTTTAATATATTCTGACCTAAACTGCATGTTCTCCTTCCTGCTGCAGTACCTCCTGCAAGTTCTGTCCCATGATGGATTTACAAAAGTATTTTCCCTTTAGATGCAAACCCTCTGAAGATTTCCTCGCTGACTGCCAGCTCCTCAGCAAGCACCTCTCAGAAATCAGGACCACAAGCGACAAACATCTGGTACAGATATTATTTTTCAATCCCATTTCAGACACGGTTCCCACTCTCTGTTATGTTTATTGGATAAGATTATCCTGATGGTGCGTTGCAGGCTGTGCCCTACCATGCCAGAGACAGCTTTGTGAGGAGAAGGGGGGTGAGAGGACCTCTGAGTTAGTTTTAGAATAGACAAAAAGAAAGGAAAAGGGGAAAAAAAGCTTTCTCTGCTTACTCATTCAAGTTACCACAGGAAATTCCTTTCCCCCTTAAGTTACAGCAGTAATCCCAAAACCACAAGCTAAATACCAGCTGGGTGATGCCAGAGCAGAAGATGAAGCGGCACGGGGTGAGGAGCTGGGGCAGTGACTGGTTTGCAGGATGACTAACCCAGGAGTAACGGGGAGACCTTGGTGTTTTCAGCGGCACGTCCTGAACACCGTCTGCCAGGAGTGGTTCCGGGTGTCAAGCTGCAAGTCTTCCAGCCCAGAGGTGGTTGCAGCGTATCTCAAGGCACTGGAGGCCATCCAGCCTGAGCTCCTGGCGATGGTGGTGAACCTGGCTGACAGGAACGGCAACACGGCTCTTCACTACAGCGTTTCCCACTCCAACTTCCCGATTGCAAAGCTCCTGCTAGACACAGGTAGGAACAGCCACTCTGCTCAGCCATGGCTTTGGTTGGATATGGCTGTGGAAGTTACTCTTGCCAATGGGGCATGGTCCCACAGGGGATGACCACAGTGTGCAGAGCCAGGTAACAGGGGGTCTATCAACAGTCCCACACATGGCAAATGGTGAATGAGGTCCAGGGTCCTCCCAGGGAGTTCAGTCAGGAGCAAAAAGAGTTGGGATAGAGGTGGGGATGGGCACCAACTACAACCTACGTGCAAGGAAGCCATCTAGTAGACAAGCATGAGGGACACGTGTAGGGCCAAGGTCCATCCAATATACAAGCAAGGGACCAAGGTCCACCCAGGAGACACGACTGATCTGAAGACCAGCCTCCTCCATAGCTCAGCCCTGGGCCCATGAGTATGGGCAGGGTCCCAGCTGAGGCTCCTCAGAGTCATTAAGGCTCATTAGTGCCTTCCACATCTTGAGAGCTTTGCAATCTGACTTTAGGGATGGCTCAGGGTCCCTGTGGCCAAGGAATGTCTCTCATGGCCCCAGTCCAGGTGGGATGGAGTGGCTCCTTCAGCTTCTTGTAGTAGCAAACGCAGCATCATGGCTTGGAGCAGACCCCTGAGAGCGTAACAAACCCCTCAGCGCCGCAGAAAAACTCCATGTTCAACTCTTGAACTTTCAGCTCGCCTTGCAAAGAAAGAAAAAGCTCAGCTGAGCTTGTCCGGGAGAAAAATGCGCGCCTGGTCCAAAAGAATAAAGGCACTTTGGCCTTTTCTCCTGGGCCAGACAATCCGTGCAATGTCCGGGAAATGGCAGATTACCATACACATCTATAACCCGATTGTTGCCGCAGCTGCGCAGAGAGCCCCGCC
>NW_010310446.1:6219-10308 GCF_000700745.2 Antrostomus carolinensis
CCTATTAGATACGGCTCATTCCTTGTGGTGGAGTTGGAAAGAAGCTCTTTGAGGTGAAAAGTGAATGAAACGGGGCCAGGATGGATTTACACTGCCCGTTGGGTGATGGTCATCTTTCTGCTGCTCTCCTGCAGCAGGAGTTGGAGCAAATGGCTCACAGCTCCACAACTGGTGTGTGCCCATGGCATTAATTATCCCTGTTGATTATGGTCTCCAGAGTTAATTGATCTGACCTCAGCAGTTGTATTTACTGTAGCAATGTGTACTACCAAGGGCTGCTTAATGCTGCGCTCACAAGACTAAGATATTTAACACTGATAAATGTCAATAATTATGGAAACTCCTGTTTCTGGGAATATAAGGTGTCACATTTTATAACTCTCTCTTTGCTTCCCATTCCCTCTGGCTGACTCATGGTGGGGCTGAATCCTTCCCCTGCCTGGTGAATCACCTGCCAGGTGTGTGCCGCCTGGACCTGCAGAACCGCGCCGGCTACACGGCGGTGATGCTCACCCCGCTGGCCGCTGCTGAGACAGGCGAGGACATGGAGGTGGTGATGAAGCTGCTGAAGGAAGGGGATGTCAACCTGCGAGCTGCACAGGTGTGTCCTCATCGTTCTGCTCTTTCTTTGAAAAGAGAGCATGGCCCCGTGTGGGGTTGTGCAGCGGCGCTGGGTGGAGGGCATCCAGCCTGCCATGGGTATTTGTTTGGCAAAGGCATCTGCAAAGTGACTCCTGTTGAGCTCAGAGACTCTCATTTATGGCCAGTTCAGGCTGTGGCATCATAGAATCACAGACTGGTTTGGGTTGGAAGGGACCTTTCAAGGTCCTCTAGTCCCCCTGCAGTGAGTGGGAACATCTTCCACTAGATCAGGTTGCTCAGAGCTGTATCCAACGTGAGCTTGAATGTTTCCAGGGATGGGGCTTCTACCACCTCTCTGGACAACCTGTGCCAGTGTTTCACCACCCCCAGTGTAAATAATTTCTTCCTTACATCTAGTCTCCCCTCTCTTAGTTTAAAACCATTACCCCTTGTCCTATCACTTACAAAAGCAGCCTCAGCTAAATTGCAGCGTGGCCATCCACCAGCCCTTCTGAAGGGGTGTGTGAACTTGATAGAATGAAGAAACAAAAGGAAGGCTGAAGATGTCACAAAATAATTTGTGTGAGCTAAAATGCTGAAGTCAGAAGTGATAAAGAGGGAGGAGCGGTGTGGGGTGGACCCTGGGGTATGGGAGTTGGGTCAGGTTTGCTGGTGAGCAGTGGCTCTGATGAGTCACATATTTTGGTCTGAGATGACAGTGCCCTCATCCAGCTCTTCTTCCAAACACCTGTAAAAGTTAGTCTAGACCTAAATTAAACTGCCCAGGAGGGTTAGGAGGACCCATATTTGGGAGGAGCTGGGAGCTGGGTGGTTTGGCCATGGTCCTTTGCATGGCCATGGTGCAAGTGAGCAGATATCTCTGGCAATACCTACTGAAGATCCTCAGTGTTATTTAATTATGCAATAATATGCCATAATAATATGAATTATTAGGATATATGTACTATGCCATAATAATATGCAATCTGATTTCATCTAATATGCAATGAGAACCTTCATTATTATGATGATATATGAGTCTGAAGGAGCAGGACCGTAGGGGCCGGTGGGTAAGGGGTGCTCATCCTTTCCCTCTGTGGTTGCAGGGAGGCCAGACTGCCCTGATGCTGGGGGTCAGCCATGAACGGGACGACATGGTGCGAGCCCTCCTCTCCTGCCAGGCTGATGTCAACCTGCAAGACGAGGAGGGGACGACAGCCCTGATGGTGGCCTCTCGGTTGGGCAACGTTGACATTGTCAAGCTGCTCTTGGCCCAGCCCGGCTGCCAGGTCGCGCTGACGGACAAGGTGAGGCTCCAGCATCACATTCGCTCCCGTACACAACCTCACGTGTGGCAGGGAGGGAAAGCTCACGCAGGATCACGCTTTACAGGCAGCAATCCCTGAGTGGTGGGTTGGAAGTGAAGAAGTACAATTTTGGTCCACTTTCTAATCAGGGGACCATTTTTAGGAGAGCATCTCTAGTTTTGATGCTGGCTGTGCAGCGGGTGGGGTGGCTGCAGCAGCATCCTGCATCCCAGCCGTAGCCTGGGCAGGAGCACCAGGAGGAAGAGCCCAACCCAGTGTAAACCTATAAAAATAAAAAGATGACATTCTGGACATGTGGAGTCAGCGGAGCTCTGGCTCCAAGCGATTAGCAGCAATTAACTCTCTCCTGAGAGCGGATGCCTCTCCGGGGGGATGTGTGGGACGGGGCTGAGGTGGGAGCTGCGTGGCTGGCTGGTTGCAATCTCCTCCCGTGTGAGCTCATGGAGATGGGCCACGTGTCTGCGTTTGTAGTTATGCAACTATTTGCTAATTAAACTATGATTTTGTCCAAGACATGTGGGACAACACTGGGACCAGGAGAAGGCACGGCTGGGATGCATTTTGTGCAGTTGAGGTTCAACCCCAAAACACTAAGGGGGGGTTTGCAGGATGGTGACTCATTTTAAGGGAAGGAGGAACTGCAGCGAAGGAGGTTTTGGGGGGAGATAGCTGGGTGTGAAGCTGCTCTGGCCAACTGGAGGGCTGAGAACTTGTCAGCAGGCAGGTTGCAAACAAGCAGGCTCTCTTAGCAGCGACGGGGTCAAGAGGTTGAGGATGGAGCTGGGTGGATGATGGGGTGGCTGGGGTGAGATGCGGTGATTCGGGTGGTGACATCTTCACCTCCTCCCTCCCCGCAGGGTGGTAACTCAGCCCTGTCGCTGGCCCAGCACGAGGACATCGCCGCGCTCCTGCGAGCCCATGCCGAGCACAACCCGTCCCTCTCTGCCTGACCGAGCCAGGAGAAGAAACCGGGATGGGGAGCAGGGAACAAACAGCTCCTTCTTTTAACGGCCCCGCTGCCGGCTCAGCGGCCAGGGCCAGTGTCGTGGTTTCCATAGGTACAGGGGGATGAACCCTGCCAGGTACCTGTGTACGTTCCCGTGTCTAACTCTCCTCATTACACCCGCTTACACCCCTCTCATCTGTGCACATCACCACAAGTGACTCTGAGCTCTCCTACACGCTCCTCCCCGTAGAGAGTTGGCAGGTGAGCGAGCGAAACGCAGGAGAAAAGCACATTAGAGAAACAACACTTAGTCTTTTGTAACCTTAGATGATGGTTGTCCTCTTAATCGACTACTTAACTGTATCTCATTTAACTTGTAAGTTTGTGTCCTAATATTTATTATTAGCTCTTCTGTAGGTAGTGGCAGGCAGCGATTACTCGGTATATGTAACAACAAACACAAGCTGGGTGGATTATGTAAAGTAGAAAATCCTATTTATGTTTGCTTATGTGGGTCTGATGTAAGAATTAAAAACTAATGCTTTAGGAAAATATTTGAGTAGACCAGACCCAAACACACAGACATTGTTTTGCCTCTACTCGGAATTACCATATGGCTTGGTTTTTTCCTAATTAAGTTTGAGCTAACGAGGAAGCGCAGCCCGTTGACATGCACCGTGCATCAGCACGCACGATGCTCGGGGTGGATCAGGTTATCCTGAGCACGGCGTGAGAAGATCACAACAGATTCCCATCCCAGGCTGTGTTAACATTAGCCAAGAGTTTCATGGAGCAAGTTTCCTGACAGATGCCTTTTGGGCAAGTACCTGCTCCCCACTTTCCCTCTTACTCAACTTTCAGATGCCCAAACTCCTCTGGTGTGAAGCCATGCTGTGGCTGAGCTGTCAGAGTCACCCAGTGCCAGGGCCTCCTCCTCCACGGGGGCACCCATGGGGTTAGTCCAGCATCACCTCAAATCATACACAGGGCAGGGTTTGGTTTTTTTTTCTAAAATCTCTCTGCCACTGATAGAGAGGCTGTGCTACCTCAGGACCCAGTGGATGCTCTCCCTAGGCTTTGGTGGACCTGGGCGCTATCACCAGTTGAGTTGGTGCTTAGTATCCCACCATAATAACAGATTTACTTGCCATCACTAAAACCAAATCTCCCTCGTTAGCTAATTGCTTTTCTTTCTTTCTTTTTTTTTTTTTTTTTTTTTTTTCTTAAAAAAAA
>NW_010310446.1:10326-14352 GCF_000700745.2 Antrostomus carolinensis
ACCCTTTGAGACCATCAAGCCCACCCGTCCCTGTCCGCCACTAAACCAGATCTCTGAGCACCTCATCTACCCCTCTTTTAAATCCCTCCAGGGATGGGGACTCCACCACTCCATTCCAGTGCCTGAAAACCCTTTCAGCAAAGAAATTCTTCCCTGACATCCAATCTGAACCTCCCCTGGTGCAACCTGGAGCCATTTACTTTCATTCTTTTGCTTGTTCCTTGGTTGAACAGACCCACCCCCACCTCTCTCCACCCTCCTTGCAGGGACTTGGACAGAGCCAGAAGGTCTCCCCTCAGCCTCCTTTTCTCCAGGCTCAACACCCCCAGTTCCCTCAGCCACAAGGGAACTCAGCACACTTGTGCTCCAGACCCTTCCCCAGCTCCGTTGCCCTTCTCTGGACACGCTCCAGCACCTCCATGTCCTTCTTGGACTCAGGGGCCCAAAACTGAACCCAGCACTCGAGGTACGAAGTTAAGTTAATCCCAGACTACTTTGGTTGCTTGAAAGTCAACTCACATCACGATGAAGTCTGTCTTGAGCTGCTGTTCCCCCTTCCCTCGTATTGCAAAGCCCCTGTCCTGATGCCAGTCACACTCCTGCTGCCTTGCAGGGAGGGGGGACAGCCCCTGCCCTCTGCTTTCCACCAAAATCTGCTCCGTTTTCTTTCCTTCCTTTCTTCATGTTTTCAGTCACAAGCATTCACCATCTCAAATGTCTATCTGCCTTTTTTTTTTCAACTCCAGATGCAGTGACCTCCTTTCTGTATAAATAAACTCGAGTTAAAGCTTTACCTGCATTTGCTCCGGTGCCTGTTCCCCTCACACGGTGTCTGAGCTACAGACAGACCCCTAAAACAAAGCGGGGAGGACAGCCCTTGGCCCCTGGTGACCACACATGGAATCACAGGATCCCAGAATTGCCTCAATTGGAAAAGCCCTTTAAGATCATCGAGTCCAACCATGAACCCAACACTGACAAGTCCCCTATGACTAACCCATGTCCCTCAGCACTGTGTCTACACGACTCTTCAATCCCTCCAGGGATGGGGACTCCACCACTGCCCTGGGCAACCCCTTCCAATGCCTCAGAACCCTTTCAGCAAAGAAATTCTTCCTCACATCCAATCTCAACTGTCCTTGGTGCAACTTGAGGCCATTTCCTCTTGTCCTGTCCCTTGGGCCTTGGTTGCACAGACCCCACCTCTCTCCACCCTCCTTTCAGGTAGCTGTAGATACCTGCACATCATTAAATCAGTCACTTTTGTGCTGTTTCTTCAGATCAGTGACCTCCCTGGAAGGTCCCAGGCCTCAGCTCACCCACAGACATGGCAGAGTGGGGGTTTTTTTGCAGGAATTGCCCAGATTCGTGTTCCTGGGTGCTGAGGACTGAGCACCCCCCACCCATTGCATCGCTGCCAGGCCCCAAAAAGAGCCATAATACCATTTAGTGACAGTTTTCACTGAGCTCTTTTCCCCAGCAGCTCTGGAGCTGTGCTTGTGGAGAGGAATTTCACTCTGATTCTCACTGCTGCCCAGAGGGAGGTGAACTTTCTGGTTTCAACATAATAAATGTGGGAGAATTTTCTGCTGAGGATCAGGGTGGCTTTGGGAAGCGGCTGCCTCCTCCTGCCTGTGGGATCCCTTGGGATCCCGACCTCACCACAGCACGATTTGGGGACAGGACACATTATTTTGGGGGTGTGCTGCAGCTCTGCAAAGAGGAACCATGAACTTTGCCACCTTCTCCCCTCCTCCTTCCACATCCCCCTTTCCCTCACGTTCCCATCCCTGCAGCCCGGGCTGGTTAACGACATCCCCAGGATGTTTATTTTCAATCCTTTGCCTCAGATTTCCTCTTTTCCCCTCAAACCATCTCCCCAGGGAGGAGTAGCTCCCATGAGGTGACCCCCCCCACGCTGATGTGGACCTCAGGGGAGTGTAGATGGTTAGATGCTGCCCTCGGCATCTCCCAGTGCCCAGCATCCCACTGACAAAGTACCAGATCACACAAAACCAAGAGGAAATCACCAGCAGGATCTCAGTGCCACAAAGAGCCCAAGATCCAGCTCTGATTTATGTACTTTGATATCATGGTAGAGATCAAACTAAATATAAGTGACCAAAAATACCTCCCCAGTGCGAGCTCTGTACAATGCAAATGGAGATAATTAAGTCACAGCAAGGAAAGAAATTAATGATTTTTACGGGCTCACCATCTAGGAGCTGCTGAGCTACGAGGGGAAAAAATGATGAGAAGCTCTGCTGAACGTCATTTTTCCACTCTCCTTATGGCCATTTCTAGTCTGTCTTTTGCTGCAAGGAGGGGAGCAGGGACTCCAACGGTCTGACCCGAAGCACCTCCATGGTCATGGGGAGCCACGTCGCTCTGCATAGCCCTCAGCATCCATGCTGGGACTGAAAACAGGATGAGTTCCAGTGATTCACTGTTTTTTCTCCTCTAATTTACTGATAACCTTCAGAGAAAGCCCTCTGCCACCCAGACGTTGTCCCCTGACCCACGAGCACATGAGCCCGTTGTGTGTCCCCAGGGATGCTGGGATTGCTTGAGCGTGATGCTGGACACTGAGAGCTTTGGTGGCAGAATGGGGATGAGAAGGGAGGATGGCAGTGCTGAAGGAGAGGTGCCAGAGCAACAACAGCCAACTCCACCCAAGGTCCATCCTGAGGAGAAGGGGACCCTGGATACCTGGAAATATTCAAGGTCAGGCTGGACAGGGCTTTGAGCAACCTGATCTGGTTGAAGATGTCCCTGCTCATGGTAGGGGGATTGCACTGGGTGGCCTTGAAAGGTCCCTTCCCACCAAACTAGTCTGTGATTCTATGCCCCATGCCTGGAGACATCATCCACAGGCAGCAGGCTCCAGCTCCATGGCAAATGTTGGTTTTAAAGCAACTATATAAACACACATTGTGTGACCGTGCAGGGGCTGTGCTGGGGCGCAGACCCCCGAGGGAGCAGAGCCCTTGGCTCCCCTGGGGCTGTGCTTGTCCCCACAGGTCACTGCTCTGTCCCCAGCTCTACCTTGCTGGGCTGGACCAAGCCAGAGCCACACGAGTCCCTCTCACCCCAGCCAGCCCATCATTCTACGCGTGGTCTGGTGTCAATACCCATGCCAGATACAGTGCAGAAAAGAAACAGCCGCTGGCTTCCCAACTCCTTGCCGAAAACCAGATGATCCCAAATTGTTCCTCCCACCACTCATGAGCTGCCAAGGCGTGGGAGCGATGCCTCCCTGGGGGCACCAAGGCAGGAAGGCAACAGCCAGAGATTTTCTTTGGGGGGGAACACATGGAGATGTGGCCACACTGTGCCCCCCAGAGCAGGAGGGCCCCTGCGGCCGCCCCCACACCACCCTGACATCAGCTGCAAGAAATGTGAGGAATGAACACGCCGGTGAAGCGCGCGGTTCCTGTGATCCCGCAGACCCGGACAAAAGGCTGCCTTGTGCTCAGCGCCTGCGTCTGGGGGGGTGGGAAAAACATCCCGGGTCTCGTGTGAGGGGCGGGGGAATCTGGCTGGGAAAAGGATCAGCAAAACGAGCTCCAGCCCCGCTGCAGGGACACAGATGGTCCCTCGGCATCGGCTGGGGGCCGAGTGCAGAAAAGGGGATGAAACCATCGTGGTAATTTGTGAACCTTGTCCAGGCTACTTGAAAAGTCGCAGTTTGGTTTCATAGAATCATATAATGTTGTGAGTTGGAAGGGACCCACAAGGACCATGGAGCCCAACTCTTTCATTAGCTTCTTGTGCTGCAGATATTGGGTGTCCTCAGCCCCTGGCACAGGGGCAGGACCCTGCGCCCTCCAGTGAGGCAGGAGCAGGGCTGGGAGCCCGGGGGGGACGTGGACTTGAGGAGAACAGGGCAAGGAACAGACATCGACCTTCAAAATGGGGCCGTGGCCATGTACAAAGTGCAAGGAGAGCAGATCACCTCAACCCCATGTGCACACAGATCCTCACGCAAGTGGTGCACACAACCTCCACCATCAATTGAGTTACCGT
>NW_010310446.1:14410-26456 GCF_000700745.2 Antrostomus carolinensis
GGACATCTGCGAGCAGCTCCTGCCCACTGCCTCCCATGTGGGGTGACAACTGGGTGCTGGGACGAGCCTTCTGAGGATGAACATCAGGGGAGAGGCAAAACTGATGACCAGCAGCTTCTTCAGGTCCAAGTCGAAGGGTATGAAACATGATAAATCCTACTTTCTCTTTCCTCCCCCAGTCTTGCCCATGCGGGTGGCAGAGAAGATCAGCACCTCTGGTTTATCACCCAGAAACTGCCCCATCAGCGGCTCCGATGGTGTCAGCTCAGTTACTGTCAGCAGAATTTAATATTCTCAGCAGAGATGAACGTCTCGGTGGCAAAGGCAGATTTATTTGCTGCAGGGGAACGAGCTGGAAAAAGCCAGAGCAGAGGTTAGGGAGTTTGGTTTTCCCTGTTGGGACTGAGAGGATGGAGCATCCTCGGAGCATCCCCTGGGGCAGCCCCTCTGGCAGGGCAAGGCCTGGGCTGAAGGCAGCAGAAATGCAATATTTTGTCAATTGCTCCATCTAGTGCCATTTCAGGAGAAAAAGCTGCGGAGCCGGTGCTGTGGCTGGGGCCTGCGCAGCATCCCTGGCTGGTGGCTGTAGCCGTTGGGTGAGGATGTGTCAGGTCTCTGCCCTGGTCCAGCACTGTCCAGTGTGGGTGACATCCCTTGGTCCAGTACTGGTGACAACCCCTGGTCCAGCACTTGTGACATCCCTTGGTCCAGCGCTGGTGACATTCCTTGGTCCAGCGCTGGTGACATCCTCTGGTCCAGTGTGGGTGATATCCCTTGGTCCAGCACTGGTGACATTCCTTGGTCCAGCGCTGGTGATATCCTCTGGTCCAGTGTGGGTGATATCCCTTGGTCCAGTACTGGTGACAACCCCTGGTCCAGCGCTGGTGACATTCCCTGGTCCAGTGCTGGTGACTTCCCTTGGTCCAGTGTGGGTAACAACCCCTGGTCCAGCGCTGGTGACATCCATCAGCTAATGGCAGCCGTGCCCAGGGGGCTCAGGAACACGCTGCATCCCACATACACTGCGGGGTGGGATGAAAAGAGGGGTAACAACAGTACCGAGTGATTTAATATTTGAAATGCTCATTGGGAAGGTCATCTTTCCAAGAGCAGATACTTCCCAGTAAGAGTTTATAGTCCCATTTTGAGAAAGATGGGAGAAATCTGATAGATAAAGCAAAGGCTCTCAGTCTGCAAGGTAAGGGTGGATTTCAGAACTCTGTCAGGGTGGGCTCCAGCCATGGAGGAGATGAAGACCAGCTGCCAACATGCCACCAAGACCCAGGCATCACCCAAAGACCCAGGACTGTGTACCCCCACCACGTGTGATCTGCGTGGGGGATGGCTGGTGGAGACAGGATTACACAACACATGGCCAGCGACACCTCACACCTTGGCCAACACCAACACAGATGGTACCAGGCCCCGTTTGCTGCCCCACTCCCCGGTATAAAACCCGGTGACACTAGAAAACCTTTGCCCACACAATAATCATTTGTCCAGTTTTAGCTGCCCCACCCGAGGCAGCAAGTTCACAGGTTTTTGTGGGTGTCAGGAGCTGCACAGCGATTCCTGCTTCTCTGCCAGGAGCAGTGAAACACCAGCTAAGAAATAAACCTCTCGCTGGTGGGCACGATCCCACTTTTCACCGGCTAACACTGCGTTCCAGCAAGGAGCTGCAGACACCCGGTCAGTAGATCCTCAAGTATCATAGAATAGAATCCCAGACTGGTCTGGGTTGGAAGGGACCTTAAAGCTCATCCAGTTCCAACCCCCCTGCCATCAGCAGGGACACCTTCCACTAGACCAGGTTGCTCAAAGCCTCATCCAACCTGGCCTTGAGTGTTTCTAGGTATGGGGCTTCTAGCACAACGTTGGGGAAGAATCATCACACCAGAGAGTTTCCATCTCCCTAATAAAAATGCAATAGACCATCATAGAGTCACAGACTGGTTTGGGTTGGAAAGGATCATAAAGATCATCCAGTTCAACCCCCCTGCTGTGGATAGGGTTGCCAACCACTAGATCGGGCTGCCCAGAGCCCCATCCAACCTGGCCTTGAATGCCTCGAGGGATGGGGTTTCCACAACTTCTCTGGGCAACCTCTGCCACTGTCTCACCACCCTCTGGGTGAAAAATTTCCTCCTAATATCCAGCCTAAATCTCCCCTCTCTTAGTTTAAAACCATTTCCCCTTGTCCTATCACTATCTGCCCATGTCAAAAGTCGCTCTCCCTCCTGTTTAGAAGCTCCCTTCAAGTAGAACCCCACGTCAATGTAGTTTTAATTGGTACAATTACTTTGATTAGGATGGGATTTTGAATTTTAACCGAGCAGCTACAGAGGTGCAAAGCAGGAATAAGGAGGTTTTTATGCTGCTGCATATTTTCCTTCTTGTGCAGGAACTGGGAATAAATTCTGCTTCAACTCCATCAGACTTGCTAAAGCAGCAGAGACCTCGGAGCTGGACCAGGCTGGAGGCAAAGTCAAGGTGATCCTCGTTCCTTTCCTGTTTGGGATGCTGCAGAACATGGGTCTCTGATTTGTTGCCACCCTAAAAGGCCCAGCTCTCGCGGGACGGTGGGTGTTAGAGAACAGAATGTCCATTGCTGCTAAAAGGAGGAACAACGGCCGCGACAGTGGTTAACCAGAATGTAAATACAGCGAATTATGGATGGAGAAGTGTGAAACCGTGGAGAAAGATGATAATGGAATTATAGACCAGTGCTCAGCACAAGTGTAAAAAAGAAAGGTTTTATACATGTGTAACATTAAATTAATTCATTCCAGTTCTTTCAGGTAAAGGAACATTAACTGCTCCATCTCAGCATAATCACGTTAGCCCAACAGGCTCTATAGATGTCAGACCTGCCGGGGGGTAATCGCCATTTGATTAATTACAGGGAATTTTGAGGCGTTACAGCGATCCCTTCTGCAGCAGCGTAACATGCCAGGAGTCCCCTCACCCCTCCAGGCTGACCTGCTTTCCACACCAGCCCACCCTCCACCACCACGGTTCACCTCGCTGCCCCAACACCATCTCGGGCTGCTTCTGAAGCTCAGTGCTTGGCAGGGGGGGTTGTCATGGCTGGACAGACATTGTTCCTCGGCAAGCTGACATGGTGGGGAGGACACAAAAAATTTACAGTATCTCAATCCCAGCTTTTGGAAGAAGTCTAAACCCAGGTGTAACTTGTCCTTTTCTTTGCAGAGTTAGCCAAGAAATGCAAACAGCCTGAAGATGGCTCCTGGTGATGTCAAGGATGTCCTTGATGGTGTCACAGAATCATAGAATCATTCAGGTTGGAAAGGACCTCTAAGATCATAAAATCCAACTGTCAACCCAACACCGCCACACCCACTAAACCATGTCCCTAAGCACCACATCTACGGGTCTGTTAAATCCCTCCAGGGATGGCAACTCAACCACTGCCCTGGGCAGCCTGTTCCAATGTTTGATAACCCATTTGGTGAGGTAACTGTTCCTCAGATCCAATCTAAACCTTCCCTGGCGCAACTTGAGGCCATTTCCTCTTGTCCTATCACTTGTTAGTTGGGAGACTGCAAACTGCAGGTTATTCCCTGTCTCTCCAGGTAAAGAAGGTGATGGAAGGTCTGTGAACAGCAAGTGGCCCTTCTAGAAGTCCTCAAACCAAGGCAGGAGAACCCTTCCCATTGGTTTCTCTGAGTTGAAATGGTGGTGAGTGGCACCTCTGAAGGGCTGTGAGATGCCTACGGTATAGATGCTCCTCCTTTGTGTCGATTTTGATTCCTCCTGGCACAATAACAATCACTCAGGACCTTCACCTTCATCCCCTAGTTTTGCTGCCTGTGCACCAGATCCTTGATCTCTCAACCAAGCTCTTTTTGTTGGTGTTCACCTGATTAAAAACTTACCAGGCTACAGCACCGAGGTGGGTGGCTGTAGCTTTCTGATGGAGAGTGGACGTGCAGGGGATGGCTCCTTGTGACCCTCTCACTCAAGAGCAATCCTGCTATGTGGACACAGAACCTCGGCTGGCTGTCACCACAGCTGGCTGTCACCGCAGCCTTCCACCACTCCTACAGCAACCACCGCTTCTGCTCCCCACGAAGGGAATCACGAGCCCTACTTGGAATAGCAAACAAAGACACCTCACACAATAGATTTTTACAGTGACTTAAATTAAAAATAATAAAAAATAAAATTAAAATGCACACCTGCTTATGTAACCGAGCTTTATTTAGAATCTCTGAAGTCATAAAATGTCTCATTTTACCGATAGACGTAAACATACAATCAAGAGGTTTAATTGCTTTTTCCCTTGCACAGAAATAAAGTTTTAAACAAACCAGAACACCTCAACCCAGACAAGCGTAATGCAAATTTAATTATCTAACTTGGTCCTGTACAGACGGCACACGCTTCTCCGCATGGTCACTGGTTTATCAATTAGTTGCAATATAATTTTTGGCAGTAATATATTCAAACACACAAAGTGCAAATTACAAGAAGCAGAAAATGTTCTCTCTCGTTCTGAGCAATGAGAAGTGCAAAATATCTCAGCCCATAAATTCTATTCTTTATGTATATGAACAGTATGTGCATAATAGGCTAATAAATAGCCGTGTAAAACTTCATCGATTAAATGTGGCAACATCTTAAAGTAGGAATGCAACTGTTATAAAAACATAATCAGAGGAATTGTTGCATTTTGTTCATAAATTCCATACGAATTTCTGAGGGTTCCTCTTCACATTTCACCTACCCACCTGCCTTTAACCTCTGCAGACCTTGGATACTTCTGCAACCAAATGCAGTTTGTTAAAAATTCTCCCATTTGCTACAACTGGACATATTTCTGTGCATCTACAACCAAGGTTCCACCAACACTTTGCTTGGTAAATCAAAGAGTACAGTGGGAATCCATGGAAAATGTGAAGTCTCTTCCAGGCACTATGAACGGAACACGCACTCATGGTTCCAGCAGGCTAAATGCACTTTGTGATTACCTAAAGCTAAAGAAAACTTGTCAATGAAATAAGGAAAACCCTTCCAGTGAGAGCTAATCACAGCTTGCTCGTTTGAGTGTAGTTCATCTCGCTTCAGTACCTGTTTGTTGATGTACAATGGGGGACACCCACCTGAGCTAAAACGTACGGTGCCTTCAACACAAACCCTGCCCTACTCAGTTACCACCCTACAGATTCTGAATTTTCTTTCCATTTAATTCCAGGGATTTTTCACATAAAATGAGCAGTCAATTTTGACCCCTCCACCCTTTCATTTCTCCCAGTTACATCATCATTATAAATTATATCAAATAGTCCAAATCAGACCAGGCTGCTTCCTCCAAAACCCTCCTGTTCCACTGGATAGGAAGATTAAACCACAATGACTTGCATTGCCATTAATCTGCTTGCCAAATTCATCTGCTAAATCACCAAGGCTACGGTCATATAATCGCTGCAGGAATGGCTGCGACATGTAACCAAGTTGCTAACTTTTGGCTGAACGTTCCTGAATCCCACCTCCACCACGCAGAGCAGGACAGGCCTTGGGAAGGCTCCTCATGGGCTTCAGCATGTTCTCACCTGGCTTTGCTTAAACCAAAAAAATAGTTGGTTCCTTCAACTGAGCCATCTGAGTCGCTGAAGGGGGGTGAGGAACCCCCTTCTGCAGGTTCTGCCCTGGGGAGGACGGGCACAGCAGCCAGCCCCATCGTCTTCAACCGCCGCAGCAGTCTTCTGCGGCCATCATCTCACCACTGCCTGGTATTATTTGGTATTATCCAAAATTGAACTCCAGCAGCCCCGAGGGAGAAGCATCCTCTGTGATCCATGAAAGCCTCTTCCTGCACTATCTGATCCTGGGGAGACTCTTGGAAACGTACGATGGTTTGCTGGTTGGGATTAACTTCATCCATCCTTAAAGACGAGGTGCAGAGGGACTGCTCACCATCAGTTACTAGACTTAGAGGATCACATTGCCGCAGCAAACTTTTGTCTTCATTAAAGTTTCAGGATGAACAATTATGCTGCAACTTGGCACAACAACAACTGCCTTTGTACGCAACACGCCTGGCATATATCAGCACGTTTCTTCTTCTTTAAAAACATAATTAGAATAGAATGAGATAGGTTGTTGTTGTTCATGCTGCCTAAATATCTGAAAAGGCTCAAACATTTTAAAAGCCTAAAAAAAAAAAATTAAAATAATAATTTCCCTCTCCCCTAGTTTATTTTTCATGCTAAAGGCTGCAAATTGACACATCACAGTAATTACCTCTGACTAACTTCCACAGACCTACCCAAAGAGATAAACATGAGAAGTTCACATTTGACTATCAGACTTACTGTGCTGAGCACAAATAATTTCCCAGAGGAGAATTTGATATTTCATCATTTGGAACAGTGGTAATTTAATTACATTGCTAATGTTTTCTGGCATACTTGAAAGGACAATTAGCATAAGTAAATCATGAGCGAGATGACAAGTCACTCAGCGTTTATTTCTGCTCATCAGATGAGATCAGTTGATGATCTAAATTCTCTTTTGTGTGCGCGAACTGATTCCAGGTTCAGCAGTTGTAAAGGGGTTCAGACTAGGGAGGATAAACTGATGTATAAATAAAGAAAAATGGATATTGTTCTTTGAAGTTTCTTAATTAAACTCGTCCAGAGAAACCTCAAAAGCCACCAGAAGTAGGGGAGGGTGAGGAGAAAGGCTGATAAATGTGGAAGGCTAAATGAAGCTCGAGATGCACACTACCCTTTTCTGGCAACGGGGTGAATATCGATTCATTTTTGCCAGGGTTTGCTTTGCATCCTGCTCAGGGCTGGACAGTATTATTATAGCTCTACTGATGTTCTAAAATAATTGCATTTATCTCCGCGAAGCGCAATGACATTCACGATAACACCGTTAATGTGACAGTTCCTTTCTGGCGCTTCAGAATAGCTACAGCTTGTTCATGAGTAACACCTTCCAAAGCTTCTCCATTAACCGCTAAAATCTGGTCGCCGCGCTTCAGTCTGCCATCGTCCGCAGCTGCTCCCTGCAAACGGCAAAGCCAGTCGTTAGCGGCCGGGAGCACAGAGCCCTTCCGTCTCCCATAATGCTGATGGATGAAATGAGGAGGGATGTAGCACTGGAAATCCCACCGTCACTGGGTGGGGAACATGGGAAAGGACAGTGCTGAAGTGTCCCTGAGTGCTTCAACCATTGCTCATCGCTCACCCAACCCTGTGAGGTCTGGGGCAGTGTGGGTGGGTGATACGCCCCTGGGAAGAGGAGAATTGGCTCATCCCTGAAAAAAATTGCAGTGTAATGACTGGTTCTGGCTTTTATAATAATGGAGAGACTTGTTAAAGCTGTATTTAAATATACTCCACACCCAGCACTGAGAAATGGGTTAAAACATCAGGAGGGAGAGGGATGCTGAACTCATGCCGCAGAACAGCCTGGACACTGCCCCAAGCCCTGGACAGAGCCGGGCTTCTGTTTCTTCCTCATCCTCGGTGGCCAGAGCCACTGCTGTACCTGGCTGGGACCCCCAAGTCCTCCCCAACACTCAGGGCTGGGGTCAGAGATGGGCTGAGACACCCGCGCCGGGGGCGGCTCCAGCACACGGGAGTGGAGTCCTCATGGAGGGGCATGAGAGAGAAGCTGGACGCAAGGGAGAACAACTAAAGGTAGGACTGAGGTGGAAGCCAATTCATCATCAAGCCACGAGGAATGGTGTTTTTGTCCTTTTGGTGTTATTTTTCTCGACTATCTGAGCACAGGAGCTTATTGCTGGTTTTGCAGCTGAGCTCAGCCACAAAGGTTACAGCATCTCTGCAACTGTACGGCGGGAAAAGTGATGCCTCCATACCTCTTTGGAAGGCACTTTGAGATTTACAGATATAAAACTGCCTTATAAATATTTTAATGCATAAAAGCAAGTTTCCCCGAGTACACAGAGTGATTTTGCTGAGATAAAGTATCTTGTTTCAGCCATCGGTAATATGAAATATAAACTGAGAAGCCAGCTGTGAGTTCTGGGTCCACTTATATCAACGTACTGAGACAGTACATTTTGCTTTCTACTACATAATATATTATGCAAGCTGAATTTTAGGTTTATTTTTAAAGATAATACAGAAAAAGGGAGAAAACAACAAAAAGATACCTTGGCAAATATAGTCTTGACATAAATGGGCAGGTCTCCATGGGGACTTCCATACCCCCCTACAATACTAAATCCCAGTCCATCAGAGCCTTTCTCCAAAGCAATAATCTTAGGCTGAGGCTTTCTGAAAACACAATAAACATCACTTAGAATAGCAATGTCTATCTCTGAGGACTTTATGCAGAAGGCACACTTACAGAGATATTTATCTATCAATAAGTTTTTCATACTGTCACAAACCATGACACTCGCCCTTGCGCTGAAACACACTCGCTGCGCAGCTCAGAGATCAAACGCTGTTCCATGTACTTCAGCTCCTCACTTGGAAAATACTTACTTTTAATAAGAGCTCATCGAGAGCACTTATCTCTGATGCAGAAGTGAGACTCTCCTCATCTGCAGGCGCTGCACGTACATAACGGACACTTTGCTTTCTGACCACCGTTTCTAGTCTGCATAAGTGGCAACTGCAACTATTTCCTCAGAGCATAATTTTATTTTATTACTTCAGAGGCCCAAGTCTAACAGGCAGTGTGAAGCCAGGAAGAGTTGTGTTTATAGTCTCAGCTCTACTGCAGGTTCTTTGGGATGTTTTCTACCAACCTCTACGTGACCTACATCCCTGTGCCTCGTCACCCCAGGGGCTGACTCCCGAGAGCCCCTCGCTCTTGGTGCATCACTCACAGCCTGAGCTCTCTTCAGGGGCTTTTACTGTCTACAAGGAGTAAAGGAAGATTTTTGGTGGAATTTAGACCATTCATCTACATCCATCTCAAATCTGAAAAAGTCGTTTCTACATATTTAGAAATAATTATTGTGGACAAAAGCTGTTTGGTACCTTCCAGCTGTATAAAGGTGTAGCCTATGATGACTAATACCTAACCATTTCTTTAGGACAAAGCAAATGCATATGCCTACCTAATTCTGCTTCATCTTTTTTCACATTCAAATTTCCTTACTATTTTGATACAAAAAGAGAATACAAATCCTTCTGTGAAGTAAGCAATTCTCCTTTGAGAGCAGTAATAAAAGCAGTTTCTCACATTGTAAGACTAGAGAATGCAGCATAAATAGCTTCACTTTTATACTAAAAATCCCCAGAGGTAGGGCAGCAACTTGCATCTCAGCTTCCTAAAATAAATATAATGAATCAAAGAATGAAAATGAAGAACATAATGAAGCTAATGAATCAAAATGAAGAGAAAATGAATTTTAAAATGATAACTGGAATACTATAAGCTGCCCTAAAAAGCAACACGATGGAGAATGATGCATGGCCATGGGAGAGCTAGATCTCTAACTTCCATCACCACACTTACAATGATGTAAGTAGAAATTTTTTTAATCAGATTTTTTTTTCAAATTGTAAAACTAAAAAGGTTCAAAAAACAAAGAAAGTTCTGGGATATATTTTGAAACATTTCTCTCTGATACCAGGCTTTTTAACACCTCTTGCCTTAGCCTGCCAATGATCAACTATTTCAAATTGCTATGGCCATAACTCCTTTGTGGCAAGGAAGCCAACAGACAAGGGCAGAACTATTGTGTCAGCAGAACACATTAAAAAAGAAAGGAGATAAATTAAAAAAATAAAAAAAAAAAGTCCAGAACTAGTGCTTAGAAATATATTTTGTGATTATTTATTCAAGCAATTTCTGATACCAGGTGAAGATGGACATGAGTCCGTAATCAGCTTGGAGAAGGTCACAGTTACCATTTTAAAGGTGACGGAAAATTAGAGAGAAAAGCAATAGGAGATATCTCCTTCATCAGCCTAGGCTTTTCCCTGGCATAAGGCACAGAAATCCACCTCAGTTATGCACACTCAGTACAAACTTACTCAGGATCTTCAGAAGGATGCTCAGAAGAAGAGTTAAGGTTGCATCCCGCAGACATGCTCTCCAGCTGGGTAGCAATGGCACTGATGTTGGTATCAGCCACAACCTAAACAGAAGGATGCAATGAAGTACTAGGGGTGTTCACTCAATACCAAAGACAACTTGGATAATTATGCAGAAAATAGCCAACACAATAGGAAAATCAATCGTTGATGGCTTTTTTTCAAGCAAATTACAAATACAAGTCCTACTCTCTTAAATTTCCTACTCACTCAATACTTTCAAAGAATAGAGTTAATAGTGGCCACCTTTCTGGAGGTGAAACGCAAACTCTGCTCTTGCCTGTACGTGGTCATCACTCAGATGCTGAGCAGAAGGGAACATGATGGGGGATTCTGGATAATCCAGAGAAAGTGGTTACTTTGTCAAGGAAATACATACGTCTCAGAGTCAACACCAGGTCCAGGATTGGCCTTGAAAGTAAAGGTCTCCCACAGAGAGAACCTCAACCTTTAATAAAATACAGAGAGCTAAGGGTCTGTTGGACTATGGGGTAAAGGTCCTGAAATACCTCAGATTGGTTTGTTTGCCGAGTGGGGAAGAAATTAATCCTTGGTTTCAACTTTTCTGCAATTTCCAGCCTGAATCTAACAAACTGGATTCTTAAACTTCCCAATTCTGGTTCCCATATTATTCTGAAACCATCATGAATTATCACCACATGGTATTTAATAGAGTTAATGACATTTTGAGAGGCTGTGCAGTAGCAAACTTGCTCAGGATTTTTAAAGCAATCATACCAATGTTGTGTAGGTGAGTTACAAACATGACTATTGGTTGTACTGAGAAAACAGGGACTTGCACGCTGAGGTCTGGGGTTTGCTGCTTTCAGGGGTTTAGCCTCATAAGGATAAAAAGTTGCAGGTCCAGTGAGATTTATTAAACATAAAATGTCAATGCCAATTCTACCTTTTTTTTTTTAACCTTTCATTGCATGGTACTTTTCTGTTCTTTGCTTTTTCTGGAAAAAAATCCAGGAAAGCACTACAAAGTGTTTTGGATTTTAAGCATTCACAGCTGAAAGGACATAAATTTCCTACCAACTACATGCTGTGGTTATCCCCTAATTCCATCTCTTTCTGATGAGATATTCTCCTCTGCTTGATGGTTACTGTAAAGCGCAGGAGTTCAGCTCAGAGACAGTGAGAAATACCTAGTAAGTATATTTTCAATATTTCCTCTAACTATCTATGGCCTTATTTTACCAAAATTCACAGGTACTTTTTCCACTCCTTGCTGTGAACGTGGCTTAAGGGAAATGTACCTTTTCGAAAGAAAAAAAATCCATTATATAAATCCCCTGTTTTAAATGAATGCTCAAAATTCTTCCACAACAATATTTCCCTCTTTCTAATCACTTGGAGCCAAGAGGGTGGTAGCATTTTCTAGGAAGGAAGATTAGTTCTCATGCAAATTTTGCATCCCAGGACTCAGGTTCTCAGATGCCCTAAATGAAGGGGTCCGGTGGACAAGATAGCTGCACCTGGCTCAGCCAGCAAAGACACCGTTAAGTTTTCCTTCCCACTGCAGCAGGGGAAAGAATGCCAGCCAGTATTTTGTCATATTTTGTTGTTAAATAAAACGAGGGTAAAATAAATCTATATTCAAAAATCTTCAGTTGGCAGTAAGAACGTATCAGAGTTCAACAACCTTGTAAAAAAGCTTCCCCTTATCTCATTACTACACCTGCAGAAAATAAATTAAATTAAACCAAAGCATCAAAACAGCCGAGAGGGATGATTGTTCCCCTGAGACCCTAATCTCCCATTTGCAAACAGCATTTGCAAACTCCTTTACCATCCTTCCCAGGACGTACTGATAATAAGCCTTTCCACACCACTGAACGCAATTATCTGACCTTTCAAAGCAGTTTGCCATGAAGTGGTCTAACTTGATAATAAATAGAATTACTTAATGACACATCAGTCATGATTATCACAGCGATAGGATTAGTCTATTTAGATTGTTTTAATAATAATAATAATAATAATAATAA
>NW_010310446.1:26480-33292 GCF_000700745.2 Antrostomus carolinensis
GAGGGGAGCATGGAAGGTAAGGGTATCGCCACGCTTACGTCAGGGCTTCCACGCTGTCAGTATTAAAATATAACATCCCACCTTCACATAATGGATTTTTAATAGAGGAAAATAGACTCGGTTTTATTAGAATAAACCTGTATCACCTGTAAAAAGTCTTAAGCCCATTTTAAGCTAGGCAGCAAAAATAGGGAAGAAAAACCATCAACTGACAAAACCCAAAGACATTTCCAGAAGAAGCTCTTTGTGCGAGCGACCGACTGACAGCGTGCTTCATTGGGAATATTTTTAAATACATGATGAGGTGGAATCCGCTGTATTACAGCTCTCAAGATTAGCAATTTTGGGTTCTGCAGCAAGCTTTCATTTTCTATTCAGGGAACACTGTTGACATGAAAAGTGAAATTACTCAATGTAAGTAACAATATGATAACTATAATTTAACAGAGAATCCTCAGCTGGTGGATATCTGTGCATCTCCTTTGACTTCAATGGAACTACACAAATACACCATCTGCTCTGGAACTGGCTCATCACTTACCAGGTCAGCAGTTCACAGACAGACAAAACAAAGAATAAGCAAAAGCAAGTCTAAAACTATGTTTATTATAATTTCATTTCCCTTTTTTTTTTTTTCATTCCCTCCCTGCCACTTTTTAAAGTCACATTTGTGTTGTAATGCAAGCAAGGAGCTTGCAAAAATCCCTCAAGATGCCTTCCAATCCAATATGCTGTGCTGATAAAGAAAATTAGAGTAGATTTTAGTAGTATGTCTTCAGTTTGTTTTCCGATTGTTACAATAATTCTGCAAATGAGCAGTATTCTGAATTCTCTCTGGCAAGTATTTTTCCCATTTCTTTGTGTAAACATAAAAATAAACTAAAGATGAATACGTTGGCAAGCAGCAATTAGGACCAAAGTGGCAGAACATGTCTTCCTTTTAGCTAGCATATAAAGGCAGCAGTGATAACACTGTTTTCTCTCTTGAGTGTTATTATTCATTACCTGTAGAATAATCAATTCTAGGCAGCACTGTCTTAATGATGATGCTATCATTTTTACTAACTGCTGCTAGCTCTTCTTTCTTCTCCCCCGTTTCAAGAACAAGGAAATGAACACTGTGGGCAGTTTGGTCACAGCCTCGTTACATGCATGAACACACACAAACACACACACACACACACACACACACGTGTGATTTCTTGTTCCCTGTTAACTTCAAATTAAAAAAGCAAACTTGGAAGCTTGTTGATTTATCATGTGTAGCAACAAGTTATTTTGTTCTCTTTGTTACGCTTTCATATAATCATGCTCACAGCCTGTCTGAGTGGCAATAAAGAATTTTTGAATGAAAATTATTTCTTGCTTTCATTCTGTGTAATTCCCATCAGCAAGCACCCTGCAATTCTGTGATGCCTTGTGCCAGTGATGCTTAGGGCTTGTTTTGTTTTTTGTTTTTTTTTTTTTCCCTGAATGCCATTTATCTATCCTCATGCAGCTGCATGTTCAATTTATCACCATACCTGCAGGATAATGCTCCCATAAGCATTCTTTAGTAGATTAACCGCATCTGCATGAGACAGCCCATCCAAAGGTTGCCCATTAATACTGACAATCCGATCTCCGACCTAAAAGTACAACAGTAATGGAAAATTACTAGCATTAAGGAAAATTAAAATTAAGAATGCTTAAAATTCCTTGTGAACTTGGCACCGCACAATCGTGCTTCTCTTTTGCAGGATCACTTTTGTGAGAATTCTGCATTGCTAGTGATCATTTACCATTCTTTACAGCAAGTACAATACAGATTTTTTAAAAACAACAACGCGACCAGATAAACAAAGATGGGCTGTATTTTACTATTCCCATTTGCAAGCAGAGTGATATTTTCACTGCTGTCCTCCCATCCAGAAAGGATTTATTTGTGCCCCCATGTGCAAACAAGTTGATATTCTTACAGAATACATATGCACATGCTGAATGCAGGAGAGAAAGCAGGGACTTCTGATATTAATCTAATTAACCTAGATGAATTCTTCTTCTTCTTAGACATAAAATGATTTTGACCCTGGCACTTAGTGCTACTGTGTAATTCTGTTAGAGACATGGCATGAGTGTGGCAGCGTGCACTAATGAATCTCACGGGCCAAAGCAATCCTACATAAGAACTTCTTTTCAATATTAATGATTCCCTGAAACTCTCCAAAACTGGAAAGCGTTCACCATGATCATCCCTGGAAACCCACATATCCTGTGGGTCTGATACAAGTGCTTTATTATGGCATTTCTTTATAAGGGCCTTCAGATCAAACAACTAAGGTCTGATCTAATTTCTACTTGGTGTGAGCTTTAAGTGATGTCCAGTTTGCAGTCCCCAAGATGCCTGTGATTTCCTGAGAGCCTGTTGCTGCCCTCCCTGGGTCTGGATGAACATCTGCATTCAAAGACCACTGCAAACACATTTATGTTCTTTCTCTTAATATCACTTTTCCATGTGGGCAACCGTTGCCATTATCCCAAGATGCAATATAATCAAAAAGGGAGGAGAAGGGCAGGTTTGTGCCTTTTTATTTGTTGCTGTTGGTTTTTTGTTTGTTTGTTTTCAAGAGACAGAATAGTCTATGAGACATTATCAAAGTGATGGCATATAGAGAAGTGCTTGAGGCTCCTTCTCTGTGGGACACGTGGCAGATGAAATAGGAAATATTGAGAAGATACTTCACTACTCACTCTGAGTCTTTGGGTACGTGCAGCCACACCACTGGCTTGAATCATAGCAATGAAGATGGGAATATCTCCTAACGGACTTCCCTTCCCTCCTGCTATACTGATACCAAGTGCATCATTTGGTCCCTAAAACAAAGCAAAACAAAACAACATTTGCAATTGGAGCAACTTGCCGAGGTCAGTGTTCAGGGTACAGCAGTAACTGACTCATCTGCTTTATGGAACAGAGAAAATAGACAGGTATGACAGACATGTGTCCTCACACACGCAGGTCCCGTTAGCACAGACAGACACCCAACAGCCTACTGCAAATAGAAATAATTCAGTTTTACTTCTGAGAAACGTTACAAAAATTAACAACATCAGTGAAAGGTGTCAGCTTTCTGAACTGATAGAAAATAACTCACTGACCCTTGTTATCTCCACAGTCCTTGGGCCCATATCTCCACCTACTAATAAAGAAACAAACAATTAGCTTCTGTAATTAAGAGATAATATAATTAAGAGATAACACTGTCAGGTGACAATGGTCCCTTGCTGCCTAGTCAGAGTTATCACCAAGCAGAAGCTTGGTGCTTCCCATGCCAAAGCAGGCAGTGCTGCTCACGTGAGGAGGACGGGATTTCTGCTTCGCCCAGAGATGAATGCGGACGCGATCGCTCGGGCTGACGGATGTGGCCGCGACGCCCATTGTAGCGCAGCCGCTGCTCACCACGATCTATTGAACAGCAGCGCTCAGCTGGCCTGAAGAAAAGCCCTATTGTGCATTTCACTCAATTAAAGATTGGCTTATTATTCATAAATCACAGTGTCCCTACCACAAAGGGTCGGGCACATGGCTGCTCTGAGACTGTTGAGGTTCCATTGATTTCCTCTTCTAATTTGTGCTGTATTAGTAAATAATAGACAGCCAGGAAGTCTCGCTGGCATTTATCTACCCATAGGACATCTCAAAGTGGGAAGGGAAGGGAAGGGAAGGGAAGGGAAGGGAAGGGAAGGGCAGGGCAGGGCAGGGACGGGAACGGAAGCAAAGGAAGGGAAGGGAAGGGAAGGGAAGGGAAGGGAAGGGAAGGGAAGGGAAGGGAAGGGAAGGGAAGGGAAGGGAAGGGAAGGGAAGGGAAGGGAAGGGAAGGGAAGGGAAGGGAAGGGAAGGGAAGGGAAGGGAAGGGAAGGGAAGGGAAGGGAAGGGAAGGGAAGGGAAGGGAAGGGAAGGGATATTCCAGACCATACGACATCTGCTCAGAAATAAAAGCAAGGAGAATGGAGGGGGAAGGGAGGGCATTTGTTATTTATGTTTGTCCTCTGGGGTAACCGCTACGCGTACTGAAGCCCTGCTTCCTGGGAAGTGGCCAAATATCACCTGCTGATGGGAATTAGAGAATAAATATTTCATTCTTTTGCTTCTGTGCACACAGCTTTGCTTTGTTTCTATTAAACTGCCTTTTGCCTCGACCCACAAGTTTGGGGTTTTTGTTCCATCTTATTTGCTCCCTTCCCCATCCTGCTGAGGAGGGGGGGTGATAGAGCAGCTTGGTGGGCACCTGGCATTCAGGCAAGGTCAACCCACCATAGGCCAACCCACCATAGGTCAGAGCACACAAACACACAGGTTCTCCTCAATCCACTACAGGCTGTAGATTTAACACTTGCTAAATGTGCAAATTGCAAACGGAGCGTTGTGACTTTCTCATTACAAAACACCCCTTTTTATACACTCAAGAACAGCAAAGACATAAATGAAGTGGTGGCAGCTTTATTCCCTGAGAAAAGTGTTTCTAATGCGAGAACCTTGCCTGTGCTAAGCCTCCGACAAGGGCGCTGGGGAATAGCAGGGCACAGGAATTCTGCACTTAAAATAGAGGAACCATTACTCTACTAGTAGACATAAAAATAATATCATCTGCTGGAGAGTGTGTGTGTCTTAAAATATCAGTGGTACGTCTTCTGGGAGGTTGAGTAGGAAAACCACATTCAAGTATTCACTTTGTTTTTAAACCACCACGAATATAAAGCAAATAATGTGCAGCTATTCTGACAGCTGCCCAGATTATACCTGAGTTTCTCTGAGACACATCTGCTGAAGATCTTTTTGTGCTGACAAAATTCTGTAAGGTAGAGAGGACCGGAGCAAGCGCAGGGTGGAAGTGGCTATGGACACTCTGTTGGCTTGCCTGAAATTAAAAATAAATCAAAACCTGTGAGTCAAACCCAAACTTTAATCCAGTTCCCACAGCATATGGACACAGCTGCTCTGTGCCAACCCGACTGGAAATACCACATCAGCCACGCAAGTGCAAACCCCTCCAACTTAATCTCCAAAGTGGGGAACCTACCAAAATCCATCCCCGAGGTGCAGGCACACCCGTAGCTCTGCTCGCAGTACTACACACCTGCACTTCACTCCTTTACCTGCACACCCAATGTGTACCTTGTTCAGGTCTGCTCTAGAGGGCACAAGGAACCAGGATTAACCCACTTCTCTGCTTATTCCCAGTGTGTCTTCAAACCTCAGGAGAAAGGGAGATGATAGTTGCTGCTAAAGCTTGTGGGCATCTTCCCCATGATGCACCCACAGGTACCTCACCCTGTGAGAAGTGGGCAGGAGGCACCCAGCAGGACACCTAACAGCTCCTCTCACATGAGGTGGGGACACTTACACCCATCTTGTTACCTGGCAGTCATCTACAGGCTTTGTTATTTTAGATGAATATATTTTCTGATTACAAGGTCCTGTAATTGATCCTGCTCTTTCATTTGACCAAGAATCTTCTCTTCTTTCCAGAATAACAAGCCAGATGACAAAAGGGAGAGCCTCTAAAGATACCTGCTTACGCATATTAACAACTCTTGGCCATCCATTTCCAGTCCTCCTTATCCCTATCTCCACATCTGGCTTTATCTTCAGACTCTGCCCCTCAAGGAAACATCATTATCAACTTAAGAAACGCATCTGAACCACAGGTTTCGCTGAGGGCCAGATCTTTTCAACTAAGTTGCCTTATACCAAACAAAGATCTGGTCTCTAATTCTCCACCACAGCAGAGCTTTCCCCCTCTAAATGCATTAGGTGGTGAATCAAAAGCTCTGGCAGCATTTATCTTAACTGACCAGTGTGCAGCTGTCAGTGACGAACAACAGGCAGAGCACAATTTCCACCTCTAGTTGCCAATTCATGGGTCAGTTAACATGATTTGCAATGGGCGTGAAAGAAATCACTGTCCTGAACCATAAGGCTTATATTTCTACTGCTAAAGGTATGCAACAGACCAAGAAAAAAGCCAAGTGAGGACAAAAGTTCTGGATGCTCTTGGCCAGCAGCTTCATTAAACATTGCTAGCAGTTGTGCAAATCATTCAAGCTGATTTGCCATATTATCTGCCAAGATTTTTATAACTCTTGGAAGGGTTTTGCTGAGAAACATTTATTCAGTTTTCAAAATCACCAAGTCACTTAGGAGCAGTGAGATGAAGGCTCTCAAATGAGCTCTGCATGAAGAACAGCAATTAAGTTTTCTTGGATTAAAAGAAATACAGAAATTACCAGGTTCCTGCAAAAGCCCCTGATGCTACAAAGAAAGGGGGATGTCATTTGATCTGATTTTTCACCTAGACTCATGTTAGATATTATGGCGTTTTGCATCCCTTTCAGCTATGAGTTTTACATAGTAAAACTGGGTGGATAATTTTTAACCATCACTTTTTGATTACAATGATCTTGTTTAGGTTAGCCGTTGATATGATGACCAAAAAAAAAGTCATACTCAAGACTGCTGTCTTTACCTAATGCAATCACTGTAATTTCCCTCTGTTATTTCATTTCTCCTTGCCTGCTGCATGCAGCGCAGATGTTTCTCCAATGATATTTAGTCATTATTTTTAAAGCTGGGCTTAGCCCAGCTGTTCCTGCATGGCTTTAAGCCCTTCCTGATACCTCACCCACACAGAGAACAGGCTGGATCACTTCTGGCCTTTAGAAAGTTCAGAAATCACACCATGTGACTATGATTTTGGCACCTTTTTTGGGTTGTGCATGTACAACATCAAGGACAAGCCTCCCCTCCTACTGACCTCTTCAAAAGCATTCCT
>NW_010310446.1:33325-43544 GCF_000700745.2 Antrostomus carolinensis
TCCTCTCCATTTCCAAACCCAAGTCCTTCTTCTAGCATTGGTGGTGGCTGAGCTGGATCCCATCAGTGTGCAGCCTCACCTGCCTGCTCGTACATTAGTGCGAGAAGGAGGTGTGTGGGCAATGTCCCCTGGGCAGAGAGAGGACAAAATACCCATCTTGGGGACATTGGCAACTTAAAGATGATGGCAAAGCAGTCAGTCTTCAGAAGGAAAATCCATTTAGAAAGTTAGATTCTAAGTCATCTTGCCTTGTTCTTCTCCCTCACAGTACTTGGAAGTCCTAATACTAACTGTATCGGTGTCTGAGCTGACTGGGGGGCACGGGGAGAGGATAAAAGCCCAGCACTGATTGAAAACTGAATTGTTGTCCTCGCTTCAGGTAAAAAGCAAGTGAAGTACGAAATTGCTCCGTGTTTTCTTTGAGAGGAAAGCAGCTCCCATGTGGTTCTGCCATAAGACAGGCAAAGATACAGTTCAGTTTCATTAACTCATTTTGATTGACAAAACCAGCTGCAGAAAATACATTCAGCATTTTTTGCAGGTCTAAAAAAAATATATAAATTTCTGGGCATCATCATGTGAGAAAGACATGACATATTTGTGGTGTGTCTCAGGAAGACACTCCTTAAACAAAACAATACATTAACTAGCTTTTCTACTTAATCAGCATTTCAGCATGACATGTACTTTGCAGTTCAGCACAGAAAATTACTGCCATAAAATATGTTGTTCCTCATCCTCAGTAGCCAGCGTGCACCGTCCCCATGTCTCGCCCTTTGCAGCTCCATTTTATACGTAGGAATTTGTCACTAACCTGACTGTTTTCAGATGTTTTCCGTGATGATAGCCATGATCCCGCTCGCAATCTCCCAAGCTCAAGATGCACCAGGCCTTGGGCACACTTGGAAAAAAACCACAATGTACAGCATTTAAGTAGACATATTTCACTCTCTCCTGGAGAGAATTATGTTTATATTCAACACCACAAAACTCCGTGAAGAAAACCACAAGGAATGCTCAAAACATTAACATTTGTATTTAGACAATACAAAAAGTACCCATCCCTGGATTTAGGTTTATCCTGAAGATTTATCCTGTTTGCTGAAGTCAGTATGAATCTCTCTACTGGCAAACTGTAGATGGCCAATTAATCAGTAAAAATAAACCAAAAGGCCCCAATTCTTTAACAGATGTTTGCTGCAAACAATACTTACTAAAAAAAAAAAAAAATTCAGAGGAAAAATGCTGCAGAAAAGGGGTGAATTTAACACATATGGAATCAACTTAATAATATACTCTCACATCACTGATTTCCAGTTCTCAAACAGGTAAACTTTTGGCCACCCAAATGGAAAGAGCAAGGAAATAATTAGCTTTTCCCTTCAAGAATGAAAGAAATCATATACAGAAACACTACTGGCCATGGCAGGGAAAAAGCCCTTGTCTCCAGTCGCAGTTTGGAACAGCAACGGGTCTGCAGCATCACTCCCACCCATCCTTTCAGCCTTGGGTCCAGGCTGTTGGGCTGGGGAGCTGTTCAGAGGAGCTCACATCAGCTGGGCCATCCCTGCCCTCTCCTCTCACTCAAACAGCCATGTGTTTTCTATTAGAAAAAAGCAAATTCTCCCAGACTGCACAACTTCAGAGTATAAAATCATTCCTGTAAGATGGAAAGCTGTGCAGAAATGGATTGAAGCTGCCAGTTTATAGTGCAGTAAAGCCAAAGGCACTTGATTTCAGTTCTGATTTGTATGACTCTCAGGTTTCCAAATATTTTTCTAACGTATGAAATACACAGTTGCATTTTTAAATAAATGCCTAAATACATGTGTCTTTGTTTTCCCACTTTGTATCATCCCACTTCTAAATATACAGGGAGAACTGATTTTAAATGAATCTCACAAAGTTATTTCAGATGAAATTCCTGTCTCGGTAATCAGTTCGAGCTGTCCTGCGTATGTGTAAACAGCACTTTAGGATAATTACCTCGTGTAGTGTCAGTAACTGCAATTCAATATCTTAAAATGCATTATGTACTCACCTTAAGTATAGTGGCAACAGTCTCTTGTGAGGCATTTCTCATATCCTCTCCATTTACAGACAAAATCTGATCTCCTTGAATTAATCTTCCATCTAGGTCTGCAGCTCCTCCTTTAACAATGTCAGAGATAAACACTCCACTTCCATTTCTAACAATGCAAGAAGCATATGGCTAATTACACAATCCAATATTCTTTGGGAGACCAATTTAGATTACTTGCATTTAAGAGACATTAAAAGAAACCTGTGAGCAGAGGAAGAACTAGTTTTACACCCCATTCAACCGTTTGAGTGTAAAAAATCTGTGAGTTTTAAAACCAAGGCATGTTTTGCTATATTTAATGCTGTCCTTCCCCTTGAACTCTTAGTTCTGACTGTGTGATCCATAAAGATTCATGAAAAATACCACTTGTATGAATAAAAAAACTGACCATCAGTCTAAGATGGAATTAAACTAGCTCCTGATGTGCCTGATATGAATTATGCAGCCTCAGATTTTTTCTTATTATTATTTTCTATTCCCTCTAAAGGTTCAGCTCTGTTTCTTTTCTAAAAGCCTGGAGGCCCCCAACAGAAGAGCAAGAAGAAGTTTGCAGAACAGACTTTTATAGTTTGCACATGAGTTCTGCAGCAGAAAATCCAGCTTTGTGGCTGTCTGCCTGCAGCGGGCAGCCGGGCTGGGGAGAGCAGCAGGTCACGCAGACAGGGGGAATATATTTATTTATCAGCTCCAGCCTCCTCGCAGGGGAGCCCCGGTCCCAGTGGCCGCAGGACCCCTCTGTGCTGGCCCCAGTTCCTGGGGTTTGCTATGCTGTGAGCTGGTGCTGGCTGCAAAGTCCAAGATTTGGTGTTTGGTATCCTTCACCCTGAAGGACACAAGACTTCACCACCTGAATTATACCTGGGTATTGTCTAATTGACTCCAGAAATTGGGCTACCTCCAAGGTGGAAATCCCCACAAGCAAAGCACTTAGGAAGAGTACAGGAAGTTTTACGCAGAAGCAAACGCAGGAGGGCTGGAGACTGCGATTACCATCTGTAGGGTAATTTACATAAACTAAATTAATTACCCAACCAGCAATCTGCTCACAACACCTGGGTTAAACATCGCCACTCTTGTAAAAAAAAAAACCAACCTGCTGCAGAAACTTTAGTGACCATACGCAGTCAGGATAATGACAAGATGATTTGTAATTGAGAAAATAAATTTTTTTTGGCAATACAGAAGAGCAACCATATGACTCTTATGCACCAACACTGAGCGAGTGCCAGTGTTCCGCCGTAAATCTCTTCTAGCAATGAAAGATTAAATCTATCAGTGCCCTGGTTTGAATGATCTAATAGCAATGGTTTAGAAATACATCAGTAAAAAGTCACATTTGATTAAGCCGCTGTTACCTACCGCTGTATCTCAGATTCTGCTCTGTGCTCACAGAACTGCTGTCTGGAGTGTTGTGCAGTCGCTTTGATATTGCTCAGGATTTGGGGATAACCCTGACTTTTATCTTCCACTGACACCGGTACCTTTGAACCTGAGTAGGAGTTAGACCTAAACTCACAAATCCATTTTCAAAGGCATATCCTGGTATTAATAGGAAAGTTTCTCTCCCCATTTTGGAATCAGAAAAGCCATGTCTGGGGCTTCCAAGCCCTGGAACACGGCTACAGTGGAGGCACCAGAGGAGCAAGCTCCTGGTTCGGCAGGCGCCTGCTTGGCTGCGCTCACTCCATGCCGTGTGCCGGCAGCTCTCCGGGGCAGCAGCAGCCTTTGCTACACACACACGTGTCATCATTCTGACAGAGAAGCCAGGACCACAGCTCCATGGCATCCTTGAAGATATTTAGATACAAAATTCTGTTCTTTACAGAGTTTCTCCTTTATTTGATATTCCATTGGATGGCTACAGCTGTTCATGCGGCAAAAAAGCAACATATTTCTCATTTGAAGTGCAGTCTGATCAGAGAGACACTCTTACCGTTTTCCAGCTATGCTGAGCCCTAGACCTCGACCCGTTTTCTTCTGTATATCTACATAGAAAATCTCTAAGTTTTCTTCATCTTTGTAATGTGCTTCATCTCTATAAACGACCAACTGCACCTTCTGGGGCGTCTGTCTCAGCGCAGTGATAGCTTCTTCATGGCTGGCATTCCGTAGATCGATCCCGTTCACCTGAAATAATCAGTGTTTTCTTTCCAAATGACATGTATAAATGATCTTTCCATCACACCCTACCCTTGTGTGACAGGACAAATTTGTCAAATTGACACCCCTTGGCACTCTTAATTTAGTGCTCTCATTTCCAGAGGGCTGAGCTTCTGGATCTCCTACCGAGTGCAAGTACGGTGCTTTGTGCCACTGCCTGGAGTAAATCACAATAATCAAAATATTTTGGCTTGTAAGTTTTGTGGGTGTTCTTCCCTGTTTTTTAAATGCTGGAACCTCAAACAATATTTCTTTCTTACAACTAGACAGAGTGGAGTGTGCTCCTTTGAACTTCCTACATCTCTTACGGCTCAGATTCCTTCTCTCCTGGCTTCGCAGTATCACCAAACCAAAGACAGAAGGAATCAGAAACATTAGGAAATGGCAGTGGCAAAGCCCAGGCAGGACATATTAAATGGTTATTTTCCTTTGTTCCAATAGATGGCACACAAGACCGCTCCTGGAGCCCTCAATTACATTTCTCCTACGATAACCTGAAAATGTTTCAGCGTTTTAGTAGTATCAGATAGAACAAGAAGTTCTGATTGAATGCTCAAGTATTTAAAAAAACCCAACTATTGCAACTTGAAACTTAATCTCCTATTTTTGCCAAGCCTGATCCGCAGATGCCCTTTAAGGTGTTTGCCAATGTTCTGTTGACAAAACCATCTTTTCTTTCTTAATACCAAAAAATATCAATGCTTAAATATGTCTGAAGTCTCTTTAGGAAGTAGCATGAACTCTAACTGCATAACAATACAATGTTAATCCATTTATATAACATAATAAGTTTTAAGGCAATAAAAACATTTCTCAGTATTCCTAGATATGCAAAGTTATAATTATACTTAATTTCACATTAAGATAATTAAGCCTAATCTATAGTAATTATATTCTTTTGTACTAATTCTGCAGGAATTTTTTTATATACTGCATTAGTATTCTTTTCTTGACACAGGCATCTACGTGTGCTTTATCATACCAATCTGAAACTAATTCAAGTCATCTTTTTGATTCATTAGTATGGCTTTCAAAAGCTGAAATAATAACAATATTATGGCACACAAACATTAGCACTTTCCTGTTTGGCCAGAAAAGAATTAATTAACCTTCCCCATTTTTACTCCCTAATTATTGTGCTCTGTTAATACACTGTTATTTATAAAATGAAAACAACATTCAGAGCCTTAACGCTAAAAAAATATAAAATATTTTTAATGCAAGAGCTGTAAAGACAACTCCCCAGGTACCCCTTGCTATTTTTCTAACCCTACACACCAAAGCCTTAATGGCCATGCTGGGAATTTGTCCTGATCCGACAGCGAGAGCTGCAAGCAGAAAAAATGCTGAACCCCTGCCTGACGCAAGTTTCATTTGCGGAGCAACACTTCTCTCTTAACCCTTTCCCTCCTCGATTTCCATGCGTATCTGCGGGAAAAACACTACATTTATTCACAGAAGTAATTCTGTGTTCAGTGGTTTTATGAAGCGTGGCCTGAAGGAGCTGGTAGCTCTCCCAGCACTCGGAGGTTTTTGAGAAGGGATGCTGGCAGCGATGCTGCTGCCACCCTCACCGTCTTCTCCCGCCTTGGCCCAGCTCAGCACTGTGTTTGCAGGCACCAAACGAATGAGAGATTAAACAGATGAAGAATACTGAGCTATTGGACATGACAGCTGAACTATGTAATGCGAGAACTGCCTTGCTCAATTATATTTAATATATTCTCAATTTGTACCTTCAGTTTATATGAATATATAAGGAAATATGAATTCGTCAGGATGTTCTCAGTGACAGAAGCTTCAAGTACAGATCCTGCTCAATGATCTCTCTTTCCCCTACAAGAAACCTACGCTGCACTGAATACAAGTACATGTGACAAAGACCACAGAATCACAGACTGGTGGGGTTGGAAGGGACCTCAGGAGATCATCCAGTCCAACCCCCCTGCCAAAGCAGGTTAATCTACACCAGGTTACACAGGAAGATATGAGCAAGTACATACATGGAGAAACTCATTTACCTCCAGAATTTGATCTCCAGCCCAAAGCCTGCCATCTCGGGCTGCTGCCCCTTCTTCATAAACTTCATGGATCACTATGGCATCCTGTGGGAACAAGGGGGTGGTGTGAATCCTC
The DNA here is from genome assembly GCF_000700745.2 of Antrostomus carolinensis. NCBI lineage: Eukaryota > Metazoa > Chordata > Aves > Caprimulgiformes > Caprimulgidae > Antrostomus > Antrostomus carolinensis. The sequence continues at coordinate 39,705 of NW_010310446.1, forward strand.
CCTCTCAAACACCCCGAAAACCAGCAGCCACGACCCACCCCACTGAGCCACAGTAAAAAGGCCGAGCACTCCACGTCAGGATAAACAAGACTGTAACACAGATTGATATATTTTTTTAAAAAACATTTTGGGATAAGATAGTTACCACCATAATCAAAATGCAGATAGTCAGTAAAAAGGTAAAAAGGATTTTGTTCACCACTTCAGGGTAGTCTTGTCTCGAGCTCTTCAGGCTTCCATCACTTTTATACATTGGCATCAGCAGTATGTGAACTCAGTGTGAACCGCTGTATTAATATCGTCTACTTTTTATGATATTATTTAAAACCAGATTCTTTGGAGCTATGAATATTTTTAGGGACTTGGCATAGATCTCAGCTTTAAGCAAGAACTGAATGCCTTGTGGTAAATAGTGCTGGTTAAATCTGTAAGAAATGAAATCCAGAAGAAATGAACAATGGCAAATATTAGTTTATTACTGAGGTTGGAAAATGTAGGCAGTGGCAGATGTAGCTTCAGGGAAGGTTTCAGTGATTTAATCTTATTGCCAGCAATAGATGTCCCCAAAGAAAAAGCATTACAAAGAACATACTGTTCTCTTGCTGCTGCTTTCCCTTTGCATTGTTCTGCTCTGTTTTGGTTTGGTTTGTTGGTTTGTTTTTTTTTCCCCCCTGAAACAAATAGGTGAACATCCTGCTACAGTGCTTCAGCTGAGGTCCTGACAGCTATCAGGATACGTCGCTTTACTGTGCAAAATATGCTCCTTTCTCCAGCAAAAACCCAGAAACGGCTTCACTACCAACTTTAAAATGGTTTTGGTGATTTTCAATTAGATATGTAGGTAACAGATAACCTGTTTTCAGACAAATACACCCTCTAATAACGCTACGGCTGTGAAGTTCCTTCACCAGTTTGATGTACAAGTCAAAAGAGGAGACTTTCCCCGGCGTCTGCAACAGAAGGCGTTGAGGTTTGCAGCGTGCGAGCCCCGCTGTGCGCTGCCTTCCTGGAGCAGGAGCAGGAAATAGCTGCTGAGGTAGAACAAAGTACCTTCGTGTTTTGAAAACACTATTAGATACAACATCTCTCATCACCAAGTTAACTCCCCCCGTGTTGCCTTGTGACCCTTTCCCAGCACACATGGTGCATGTTGAACAGAAAGAAAACTCAAATGCCCTTAAGCTAACGCTCTGATCAAGACAACATTGAGAGCATTATTCTCTTTCATTCCCACTACACCTTATTTAATGATGTGGACTTGTATCTACAGCCGCTCCGCTGCTGCTGGAGCACAGCACCACTGTCACAAACTTCCTCTTTGATAAATATGCACCAGTCACTGAAAAAAGCCTGAAGGATTTTAATCACAAATGGATTACAGCTGATACAAGTGTCCCAGATGGGGGGGGGGGAAGATTTAAATCTACATAAATGAAGGCAAATAACTATGAGCTGTGTACCAAGGTAATTAAGGAAATAAAAAAGAATGGTTTGATTAAAAAAATAAATATTTATATATATACACACACCACTGGCAATTGTAGGGTTGTCTTGAAATCTCTGACACAGCTATTACCAGTGGAACAGAACAACACGTGCACGTCCGCCTTGGCAATGCTGCCAAAATCCTCTGCTACGTGTCTTAGATCTTCTCTCAGATGTGGGGTTTTGGTTGTTGCGGTTTTTTATTTGGTTGCTTTTGGGGCTTTTTTTTGGGGGGTGAGGGGGAGTTACCTTTGTTTTATAAATGATCATGTAACTCTAAGTCAACACAAGAGACTTTTGCCTGGGTGAAAGCCAGGAGGGTGACAGTGATGTATATTTTTTCACCTGAGGCTGATCACGGGTAACTTTGAGAAAAAGCTGAGTTTGTGGTTTAGAACTTCCACAGCACACTTCACTTTTACTTTTTAAAATGTTTTACAAAGGAAGGCATTTAGAAGCAGCCAACAAGATAACACAAAATATCGACCAGCTTGTTAAGACAGCATCATTCAACTAGGACACAACAGGGCAGTGGAGGAACATGAGGTTCAATAGAAAAATGGCAATGTGACCATGTAACAGCAGACTGGTTAAATCAAACACTTTCAGATTCTACTTAATCTGGTATTTCCTAACCTCTGAGCAAGGAGCTTTCAATCATATTTCTTTAAGTTTGTTTTCCATCTGCGGCTGCTCCAGTCAACAAACTGGAGTTACCAGCTCTTCCCAGTGCTGCATTATTAAATGTAAAACCGCACATACCTAAAGCTCAGATTCAGGAACCACCAAATGTTATCAGTTTGAATAATCTGCATCATCTATTTGAAAAGGCAACAATTCAGTATTACACTGCGGTTCCTGGACGTGTTAGAAGCCAGACCTAGAACTAAAAATACATATGGCATGAAAAGGTACATTCCTGTTTGGTCTGTGCCTACCCCAAAGAAGGAAACATCTCGCTGACCTGCCAAAACATTGTTTTTCTTAACTAGTTTTTTTTTTAAAGTAGTGTAATTGAATCAGGCTTATCAAATCGATTTAAAACAGAATGAAGGAACATGTCCACAATGTACTGTAAAGATTTTTAAACAGTCCATAAACATAAATATGAAAGTCTTGCCTTCTTTAGCTTATGAGCTATGATAAACAGACATCTTTCCTCTGATACATCTGGGATCAGCTCAAAGTACATTTAACCCAGAAGTAATGTTTTTCCTTTGGATCCAGCAGGATCTGGATAAGACACTCTCAGTTTTCATCATCCATGACAAATCATTAAAAACAAACTACTGATGTTATTGAATATTTCTAATTATATCAATATTTTAAAGAAGTTTACACAGTAATGAGATGCAATGTCACACTCCAACCATCCAAGCAAGTCCTAATCTGTAATGACTCTATTGACACGCTGCGGATTTAAGGTGTAACACCCCTCTCAGTGCCTCAGAAAAAAAGTAGGATGTGTCATGACTAAAACAATACAAGGCATTTATTTAAAGGATGGGTTTTGGTTACTGAACATCTGCAGCTCCTGCTCACTAGCTTCAAATTCAGTTGCGTATTTCATAACTTAAGAAGTCGAGGCCTAAATAGTTCAGGATCAATCAATCAATAGAGAAGGAGGAAGGGAAAGTGGTATCAATGTTCAACTAGAAGCTGTGAATTAATGGTGGCTCTGGACAGATTTTCACTCTCATCCCCCCATCTCCTTTCACTACTAGTTTCATACAGATCATGGCACTCCAAGATACAGCTTGGCAGAGTCGCAAAAACTGTTCATGCAGAAGGGGTGAGTAAAAACACTCTCATATCAAGAACACGGCTGTTTAAAGAAAGATACCCAGCTGTGGAGAGCACATACTTCAAAAGGTTTACAAATACATTAAGAAAAATTGGAGCATTAATCTTTGTATATTCTGACAAAGAATAGTCTGAGACCATTACACAAATTGGGAATTAATGCAAAGTTGAACATTTCTTGTATGGGACAGAAGGACACAGAAAACAAGCCAGGGCATATAAAGAGTGCTTTTCTACGCTAAATAAAGTCTATGCTCGCAGGTAGTAGAGACAAGTAGAGGGGAAGTTGTCTGCTACTGCTGAGGTTGCCATCCGGGGCTGAATAATAGAATCACAGAATCATGAAGGTTGGAAAAGACCTCTAAGATCATCAAGTCCAACCATGAACCCAACACCACCACGCCCACTAAACCATGTCCCTAAGCGCCACATCTACATGTCTTTTAAATCCGTCCAGGGATGGGGACCCAACTGCTTCCCATTTCAATGCTTGGCAACTTTCTTCCTCAGATCCAAACTAAATTTCCTCTGGCTGTTTCCTCTTGTCCTGTC
>NW_010310447.1:0-24200 GCF_000700745.2 Antrostomus carolinensis
GGGAATGTGTCGTGTCTCCCCCCCAATTTACCCTCTCCCCAGCCGCCGGGCACTAACAAAAGGGTGAGGACGCCTGAGGAGGCTTCCCAGCATCACCAGAAGGACCATGGGGGAGCGAGGCCTTTCCCTCAGAGGGGGTTCACCCGAGGCTGTCCCCCACGTTCATCCTTAGCAGAGGGTTGAGTCCCACTCGGGACTGAGAACAAACAGGTTTTCCTTTTCCCTCTCCCTCCCGCTGCCCCAGCCACGGGTTTGGGCAGCTGCTTTCTCTGCTGACTGCGGGGTGCACGTCTGGGCATCAAAGCCCTGCGCTCCCCTCATCTCTGCTTTCCTCCACAAAGGATCTCCACAGCCTGACCTTCCTTCTGGCACTTGTTCCACAGCAGCACCGAAACCCCTCTGCCAGTCCCCTTCCCGGGGAGAATTACCCCCGTTATTGTGGCAGAGAGGCACCGGCTGTGCCCCTGCCGTCACGGGTCACTGCGTGCATTGTGGCTCGACGCTCCCGCTTCCCTGAGGGGAACCTGACCAGATTTCTTTCCTGCTAAAGGGATTCTCCTCTGCTAAAGGAAGAGGGTTTTGGGTTGTGTTTCCCACACCCCAGACGCCATGGCTGGGCTGAAGCAGTCTCACAGAAGCTATCCTAAACACAGAGAATACCAGACACCGCAGCTTTACTGCCGATAACCCAGGTCTGAGGAGCAGCAGCATCTCCTGTTCTGGGCTTTTCTTAATTTTAAAGCTCAAGTGTCTCATTTCCACTTTGTTTTTAACCTTCACACACATGCGCTGCCTGTTCTGTTTACTCCTTAACTGTCGGGCTAAGTCAGAGAGAAACTTCAGGCAGAGCAAGCCAGGTCAAGCTAAACAGATGTGAAATCCTTCATTTAGGACTGACCTGGGTGGACTCCTCTGTCAACATGTGTACTCAAGCCTTGGCTGCTCATGGTTCTCCCTGCCCCCAACAGCTGTGTTTGTACAGCACCTACGACCAGGGCATCCAGGGCTGGGAGGAGGGCTGCTCAGCCCTCCCCAGAACAAACACACACCAGTACTCTTGCCAGCTCTGCCCTGAGGACTCCCTTACTCCAGGACTCCACAGAGCACTCTGATCAAGGATTGTGTGGCACGAGGTGGCCTGGCAGATGTGGTTGCTGGTATTGCTTGGTATCTCTGGTGCAAGACAGCACAGAAAATGGTCATTAGGGGATTGACTTGGTCATTAGGGCTCCTCTTGCTGTCTCATTTTCTCTATACAACTTGATTATACAAAGAGTCATAGAAAGCCTCAATCCACAGACAGGGTAGAGCATTCCTTCCTGCGTGGGGCTAACTGCATTCAGTGCCTCTGGGAAACCTGACGATAGAGATGTCTCTCATGCACACTGCCTCTTACTCCCTTCTTCCCCTTCACAGATGTCCATCCTTTCTACCATCTTGCCCCAGAATAAATATCCCACTTGAAGGGAATGATCTGACTGACTTGGATCAAGTATTTTGTAATGACACGTAGCACTTGCGTGTGAAATTTCTGTCACTGTGGGATTATGAACAGTACTTGAGAGTTCTCTGCAGGCTTCTGTTCACCAGCTTTCTAATTTGCTTCTTATCTGCACCTCATTGTATATCCAGTTTCTCTTACTTGCCTGCTGCAATGTCACATCTTTAGCAAGATACCATTTTTCCCCAGGTTAGTGTTCTTCCTGATCCCCGATCCCATGAAAATTATTCTGTATTGCTCCTTTTACCTTCAGGATACCTTCCCCTCATTGGAAAACTCCTCAAATATTTTGTTTCAACTTTTCTAAGAAAAAATTGGTTTTGTGTCTGCTTCCAACATGGAATCTCTCATACAAACTATCTAGTCTACTCAAATAGGATAAAACAATGTCAGGAAGAGAAATAGTTTTACACAACTATCAATTCTTTTGTAAAACATCAGGGCATAATTGCAAATGCTATTGTCTTTTTTCAGGGCCGTGGTAAAGTCTGTCACCACAGCTTTAGTCAGAGAATGACACAGGGAACCCAAGCCAGGGGAGCTGAACATGGCCATTCATTTCCAGATAATAACCTGACATCCATTCCAGGCATTAAGACATCTGAAGCTATTTAGTATTTCAGTAAGTACTGTGTGGTTTGCTGTAGAGAGAAGCCTTTAAGTAAAGGAATCGTGGAAAATTTTGGTATAGGACATGCAGTTAATGGCCTCAGAAAAGGTCTGTGAAGAATTTATTGCATTTTCAGCTGCTGTTCCTAGTAGTCTTATGAGAATAGTTTACAACAGCTACTGTACCCCTCAGTGGTGGGCCAGCCCTTAAGGCATGCCAGGATGCAATGGAGAGCCTTCCCCCGCAAGCTCCTCTATTAAGGGAACTAGACAGGCGTGTTTGTGGTCTCTCTTCCCAGACAGCTTTTTTTCCAGGACCCAGGCTTTAATGAATCTCAAGATTAGGCACAACAATAAGCAGCACAGGAATCTGGGCCACCGACATGGTAATTGCAGTTATTCCCAGGTTTCTGGGAAACCCAGCATTGCTCAGAGCTGATCCAGAGCGTGACAGGGAGTCAGTGGAGAATTTATTTTATCCCTTTCAGCTCTTCAGAAAGACCACCTGGAAATCTGATAAGATGTCAGTCCAGGCCCACCCTTCTTTGCAGGGTTGAAGCATTTTTGTTTGTGGCAGCCTTTGTTCAGCCTGGGGGAGAGGGGAAGCAGCTGCTGGGTCTTTGGTTAGACAGAAAAAGCTTTCAGTGATGCTGGCTTAGAGACTGATGTTTCTGTCATTGATATTGGCAAATCTAGAGGCAGATATTTTATCCTGGAAAAGTTCCCTGCAGATTGGGGTTTGAAGTTCTGCTCCCCCCCCCAATAAGGGGACAAGAGGGCAACCCTCACCTACTCAGTTGCACGGCCTCCAGCGTAGGTGCAGAGGCACAGAAATAACTTGATTAGCCTCAGAGAGGAAGAACTCCAGCTGTATAATCACCAGGTGCCAAGCCACAAATGCCTCAGGGAAAATTCTTGTGGAGAGCACCTGGCTGAACTGGAATATGGTCTTTCTTTTCTACAGATGTAAATTCTAGACCTTCTCATCACCTTAAGAATCATATCTGACTCTCTTACTTCCTTCAGGCAGAGCCCTCACCCAAGCCCAGGCAGAACCAGCCTTATAAAGACCAGACTTATCCACATCTCCTGCTCCAGTGTTTGTAGCCTGCTCTGTTTCTGTGATTCTGCAGCAGAGTGCAAATTAGAGCAGCTCCAGCATCTCCTGTAACCAGGAGAGTGCCAAAGAGTGGTTGTAAAGCCCCTTTGATTCCTCCTTCTGCAAGGAGGGAGGCAGGAAGGGATTCACCCAGACAGAAGTTAACTCTTGGGATTTGTGGAGGGGCTTGGGAAACAAAAGCTAGGAGCTAATTTAATCTGGAGTCTGTCCCACAGTCTTCAATTTATTATCTGGAAATGTGGAAAATGCAAGTATCTCTAATTAAAAACAAGAACCATTTACGTGTGGTGGTTAATGCAGATTAATTTCTGACAGTATAATAAATTCAGCACAGATTGGAACCAGCTGCCCCAGCTCTAAGTACCTGAAGTTCCCCCTCCACATCACCAGGCCTAGGCCTCAGATACAGCAATGCCATCAGTCTCACTGGCCAGGGGGACAGCTCAGCATTGTCCTTGCTTACACAGGAAAATAAACTCTCCTAGGCAAGGACTGGCAAGGGAGCTTGGTCATGGAAAACCTGAGAGCCAAATCAATCCACTTAAAAAGTGATTGATTCCTCCAGTGCAGAGAGGAAGCAGGAACAGGGCTTATGGAGATAAGGAAACACATTTAATTTTGTTTTTTAAAAGTCTCTTTGACTAACATCCTTCAATAAATCTTAATTTGGGCTCCTGTCTTTCCTGGAAGTCGCAATGCAGAGGGAAATGTATCTTATTGTAACTGTAAGAAAGAGGCATGTGAAGGCAGAGATACTGATCCAGCCCAGACCTCAGCTCTGCCACCATGTGCCAAGTCTCCTTACATCCAGGTAACACACCCAAGGATCCTGCAACTTTCCACCACTCCAAATACACCAGAACTTTTTCATATCCAGGGATAGGTTGATAGAACCTCTTACTTCCCTTCACCCATTTCCCTTCTGCCCCATCTCACCTATTTGGGTTGTAAGATCTCTGGAGCAGCTCTACCTTGCAGGTTACAGCTACACAGATTTTTATTGCCACCTAGGGAAAAGCTATGTAAATATTGCAGCTTTTGGTCCACAAGCCTTCCCTCCATGCACCTCATGTAACTACTCAGTGGAGTGAGTGGTAAGACACCAGCTTTGATTATTACCCCAGCTGTGGGAGAATCTGTATTGCGCTGAGCTCTCCACACAGACACCAGATAAATCATTGGCATTCTCCTTCCCGACAGTTGTGGAGAGCTCTTCCTCCACAGGCTTTGGGATTCTTATTGCAGAGAAGCATAAAAAGGGTCAGGGAAAGATTTTAGCTGAAAAATACTTTACAATAAGGGACCTTTGGTTTCTTTCCTTTGTAAATGTGGAAGCTACATAATCAACATTTCCATTTACAGTCTGATAATATACAGCCCAACAAAAATTCTCGTAGGAAATAGGTTGAGATGATCATTTGGAAGAAGAGAAAAGGGTATTTTGAAAATTTATCAGTTTCTTTTAAATTTCATTTTTCTCTTGAGCAACTCAGCTGCTGGCCACAGCATTTGGTCCCCATCAGGCAAGTCAGCTCCAGCCAGAACTCTTGAGAACAGCAAAGAGTTTTGTTGGGTTTTTTTTAAAATCAATTATTGTAATCACTAGAGAGTGAAGCATCAGGTAACATGGTGCTTTTTTGCAACAGAATAGGTTGTTTTCAACATGCTCTGGCTATCAGCAAGAAGAGGCACTATGCACATTTCAAACACACCAAGTTACAACTTAAAAACTTTTGCATAAAACCAGCTGCATCTCCTCTGCTGTTGACAGACACTGTAGAAACAAGTTCTCAGCCAGGAATTACACTACAAAATGAAGAACACTTTGACTTTACTACACCATGAAAGAGCATAAAAGCCAAGAGACAGTCAACTAAAAGAGTGAACAGAGCACATTTAGTGATGAGCAAACCCTGCTGAGTTTTCTTTCCCATCCATCAATTAGGCTTTGCAGACCAGTTCTTTGCAACAGGATTATCAGCCACTGCCACAAACGAGCACATTTTGCTAATAGTAGCACTGATACAACTTCCCTGAGCCCTTACTTTAATAGACTCACACACACACACACATACATTATCCCTTTTCTTCTACAAATACTGAAACACTGTCAGCATTTTCACCTGGATAAACCCTTTCCAGTCACTGTCCTGTGTTAAACTTGCTGCATTTAACACTACTCACAGCTGTATTTCAGTAGTTCCTGGACAGGCTAGTTTGCCAAAGTTCCTGAGAGTTTTTAGACCATCAGACACTAAACAGGAAAATACTGCAAGGAAAAAAAAACAAAACAACAAACAACCAAAACCCAAACAGCTAAAACACAGAATCCCTTACCTGCTGGAAATTGTGGAGGCACATCCAACAGCAGCCTGCTGCAATGACCACGTTAGGGCTGAAAGAGCTCAGGTGGGCCCAATTTAAAGGCTCAGCCCCAGCCAGGCATGCTGGGAGAGGCAGCAATCCTCCTCTGAGCATAGTGGGGTGCATGGGGAGAGGGGACAGCAGTACTTGCAGGAGGCTCTGGTTCTGAAGCACTCTGAAAATGACTTTTTTTTGAGGGTTGAAGGGTGAGGAGCTTGGATCAGAGCTGATTGAGTCACAAAGAGAAGTTTATTAGTTGAAATGCAGCTCCAGTGACAGACGTGTACCCCCAGCTTCACCGCAGCTCTGCCCCTTCGCCCCTGAGCGCACGTCAGAGCCAGGCAGGCAGCTGAGCTGTGATCTGCTCTTCTATCAGACCCGGGCTGGGAGCGATGCTGTGGGGTCAGCCTGCAGCTGGGGTTACTATCACACATCTCCAGCTGGACAGCCCTTCTCTACATCATGTTATGAGATCCCAGAGGCATTCTCCTTCCCGTGGATAACTTGGTTTGGGAGCAAGATTTCAATTTTGAGACGTGTGAGCCTGGTGTGGCCCCATAGGGTCCTGATCCTGCCATGGTTATCCCAGTGCTGCCCATTTAGAAGCTGTCCAGGTGATGTGCTCCCTGAGGGAGCTGCCTTTGGAACACCCTTCTCTGCCTGTGGTGGTGAGGAGCCAGGTTCTCCAGCTAACCATGCTCTGTTTCTGTCAGGACAGTAGTGAGGCAGCAGATGGAACTGGCCCATGGGATGAAGAAGTCACCAAGTGGTGGGGAGAGTGGAGCTCCTGGTCTACCTGCTCCCGGTCCTGCGGGGGAGGCGTGATGTCCCAGGAGAGGCACTGCTTGCGACAGAGGTGAGTCCTGTCCCAGCCTGAGCCCTTGGCCAGGACTTGAGCAGCAGAGGGGAAATGTGATGCCCCTGACCTGCGTTTCGGGGCTGAACCTCTCCTGGGTTTGCAGGGTCGCTGTTCCCTCTTGGGTCACCTCTTGGGAAGGAAGGTGGCTGTTTCCTGTGGGGTAGGCGGTGAGCAGGCAGAGATGGGGAGGGCTGGTGAGGGACAGGAACGCCGCAGTGGGGCAGGTGACAGGCCCCCTGAACACATCACCCACTCAGCCTGGTTCGTCTGATGGGGAGCAAGGGGTTGGTCCCCTCTCGGGGTTTGTGGGAGACTTGAAGATGATGGGCTGGTGGGCTGGAGAAGGCTGGTTGTATTCCTCTTCCCCTTTCCTTCACAAACCCTTGCTTACCGTAGCTGCTCTGACCAACCTGACCCTGATTTGTAGCCAGTTCCTGTGCTGAGGATGTGGGTGCGTATTCCCAGACACCTTATGGGGACTTGATTTACTCCTGGCAGGAGCTGGCTCAGCCATGTCTCAGCAATTTCCCCTCTTTATTCCCTGCAGAGCTTGCAAGTTGTTGGTTTTTTTCCCCCTCTGCTGTTTATCTGGCTGTCACCTGACAGCATCTCTGCTTGTACCCTCCAGCTGCTACAGTCCTGGTATCAGTTGGACTGGGTTTTTGGGAGTGGGGAGAGCTGGGGAGCCTCAGCTGCCTGAACTTCTGCTGTCCCCTCTGGGTCACCTTGCCACCAAGCCCTCCTCCTCCTCCAGCACCTCACTAACCTGCTACTCCAGGCTCCTGAGATGTTAATGAGAGCACAGCAAGCCCACCCCATGCTCAGCCTCTTTCAATGCACTCCTGAGTGGAGGAAGCTCAAGCTAGGGCCCCCAACCTGCTCTCCTGCCTGCAGCAGAAAACTTATTTTATGTAGGCTGGCTGGCAGCATGGTGAGGGTCTCAATGTGCTACAGTACCTCTGCCTGGACATGGCCTCCATGCTAACCAGGCTTGCCAACATCTCTGCTGCTGCTCCTCCTCCCCAGCATCCCGTGGCCATCAGTGGTGGGAAACAAAGGGTGGGAGGGAGCCTGAGGCTGTCCCACGACCCCACAGCCAGAGCAGCCCTTCTGCCCTTTGCCTGCTGCCAGAAGAGAGATTTTTCTCTCCATTTGGCATCTGCTCTATCCTTGACTCCACAGGTGGGGAAGGGAGGGCTTTGCTGTGGTCTTTTACTCCAGGGATCAAATCTGAATTTAAAAAAAGAGCCCAATGTAAAACCCAGTCAAAAGGTTTCTGCAGCTTTAAGGAGAACAGCTTAAGTGTGAGCCAGGTATGCTCATAAAAACAATCTCTGCCTTAATCTGCAGGCATCCTCTGCTTCATCTGAAAGGGATGGCTGTGTTCAAGCCTTTTTGTGCAAATTTAGAAAGCCTACATCATGCAAAGCCTTGCTCTGGAGGGACAGCTGAATATGCCTACGGGGTTCTTCATTACCCAGTGCATCCTAAATTCCCAGCCCTGTTAACACATTGTCTGCTGCTGACCTTTACACAGACCACATTGCCTTAATCTATGGTCTCAGCCATTCTCCGTGCATCTTCCTAGCTTTCAAGAATTTTTTCACCTTTATGTCAGTCAAGGACCCCAGTATGCCCTTGATAACTCCTGCTGGCCAGAGCTGAAGCATCAAGTGTTGAGAAATTCCTGTGGTTTTGGTCTGTCATCTGTACCAAACCTTTCCGGCTGATCTCCTAAAGTGGCCAGTCCCAGTGAGAGGTGCCATCTCTCTGCCTACTGCACAGTGGATCCTGAAACCAGCTCTCCTGGTCACTGCAAATCCTGTACTCTTCCACGGGAGTGATGGACCATCAGGGTCTGTTATCCTTTTGTCACAGCAACCCTTTTTGAGCTCAGAGGTGAAGGGACACAGTGGTGGTCATGCTGCAGTTGCTCACCATCTGCTCAACCTACCCCAAAACAAGAGTAGCCTAAAATCACAGTGAACCTAAAAGCACTGAAAATGTGTTTCAGATGAGATGTTGGCTAGTCTAGATCCAGAAAGCTTTGCTCTGATAAAATGCCTGCCTTGCTTCTCCCCATGAAGTCAGGCCTGACTTCTCTGTTATCCTCAATATCTTAGTGCTTCACAGACCTCCAGCTCATTTTCTTACTGCTTTGCAGGCTCCAGATGCCCCAGGGAACAAACAGCACCATGTGTGTTGGTCAAGCCAAGCACTACCAACTGTGCCAGCAGCAGGTGAGAACCACTTCCAGTACTGACTGGTGCTCACTGGGGGATGCAGGAGTCAGGGGGCAACCCTTAGAGCTGCAAGAGCACCAGCACTCAGGGTGCAACTGGTCTGTTGGAGGAATGTGGCCAAGGGGTACAATGCACTCCTGGGGCAGTTGATGGTGTGTCTTTTAAGATGTGGGAGATGTGCTCCACTCACTGGGATTCAGAGGTGGGGAAAAGGATACAAAAACATATTTGTTGTGGGGTGGGGGAAGGGACCAAGTTTTTCCACTATGCTTTTCCCTTTGCTGGAAGTAATTTTTGCAGGCCTGTTAAATACAGCTGTGAGGGGTGCTTGGCAATGCAGGCCTGGCCTTTCTGCCTGTGTCACAGCACTTCAGAGTCCACCACTGATTTTTTCCAGGGTGGACAGGGCATTTTCATCCTCTAAGGGTGCAGCAGGGACAAGCAGCTGTCACAGCCATGGCTGTGACATAGGGAGCTTTTGATCACATTTATTCCCTCCGTAGCCCTGCCCAGCCAACACAGCAAGCTTCAAACAGCAGCAGTGCTCCAGTTTCAATGCCAAAGCCTTTGGAAAGCGCTACTACCACTGGATGCCTCTCTATCCAGGTGGGTTTTCACAGCTTCACACAAAAGATCAGGGTGAGAAAACACCCACAGGATCTTCTCAGACACAGGAGAAGGGGAAGGTCCCAGGGAACAAGGGGGTGGATGCTCCTGGCTGGTCTGGAAGTGCTTCCCTATGCTCCCTGCTTTGGAGAAATCGTTCCCTGTCTCTTCACAGAACTGCTCCACTCAGCCAGGCCTCCTCTCTCACCACACTGCTCCTGTTTTGGATCCTACATCAGTGGGCAGACAGGACACAGGATTCTCTGAGTTGTCTTGGCCAACCAGCAGTCATCTTGGCAGAGTGGGTGTTCACACTTTGTGCCTTCTACCATTTTGGCTGCTTCTGTCACCCAGCATGCTTCCCACTGGGCTGGTGGTGGGTTGTTCTAAACAGGATGCCCATCCATTTCCTGCACAAGCGAGACAAATTGCTTCATGTGGGTTCCTAGATGGCCCTTGAAGCCTAGATTAAGCTCACCTAAGATACTACTCTCTTTCTGGACCCACGTGCTTTTCTCTTTCCATTAGCTGCCAAGGGGACTTAGAACATCTGCACCTCTAGCTTCAGTTACTCAGCTAGATGTAGCATAGCTGGCCAAGGCCCCACACAGTCAGTACCCCTCTTATGGGTCTTGCTTGCTCTTGTGTGGCCTGGGATCTGCTGATACAGATTGCTGTGTCTGGCACAGGGGATGGTGCTGCAAAGGGGAGAGGGTATGGCAAGGAAGAAGGTTTGCCAGCAAGAAGCATTTCTGCTGGACATGGTCCCCAGCTGCAGCCTCATACCATGACCCATTTACTACTAGAAAATCTGTAGCTTTGGGGTCTCATCTCACACAGCAAGAACATCCAAGGTGACACCAAACCATCAGTATGGATAAGAGGAAAGTCCCCTTTCTCACTGCCCACCTCTGAGCAGCTTGATCTGCCTGGTGACTTTCTGCCTCTGTCCCTTCAGATGACTACACCAGTATCTCCAACAAGCCATGCGACCTCCAATGCACCACCCGGAGTGGAGAGAGGCAGCTGATGGCCCGAGCACAGGATGGCACCTCCTGCAAGGACAGGACCTATCAAGGGGTCTGCATCAATGGGAAGTGTGAGGTGAGGCTCTGGGAGGAAGGAGTACAGAAATTGGGAGTGTAAGTGCATGGCTGGAACTCCTGGTCATCACAAGGCCAGGGGTCCCAGCAGGGAACTGAAACTGAGGTTTGGTGTGGAGTAATTACATTCACTGTTGAATGCCTGTGGGCTAGAGCAGAGCAGAGAGGTTGACACAAAAGGTACAGCCACATGTTTCCACCGAGTGACAGCACTTTCCTCCCAGCACAGAGAGGACTAGAATTGCAAGTTTGTTTTCGTAGTCATCCAGTATATAAAAAAATAAAATCTTACATTTGATTTTCCCCTCAAATGACAAAGATGAAGGGTGGTTGTACAGAGCTCACAGAGAGGTACCTTACAGCCTCGAGCTGCCTTTGATGCAGCATCTCCTGGAGGGTGGTGTGGTACATCACTGTGTCAGTAAGCATGACTTGGCCTAAATGCAGAGACAGAAGGAACAGCAGCAGCTTACCCCAGACTTACTCTGTTCACCTACCCACACCAGTCCCTGCCCCAGGTTCAGGCACACAGTGTAGGTGGTCACAAGTTCCTCAGGTGAATTTCTGCTGCTGTTGGATTCATTCATTACTCCATTCCAAGCTAACCTACATCCCCTCTGCGAACCTCACCGAAAGAGTTTGCCCCAAGAATTGTAGCATTTCCTTGAAAAGACCTTGACCTGTGAAGATAAAGTGGCCCCAGGAAACCCTCTCTTGTTTGATTCTTTGCAGCCAGTTGGGTGCGATGGGAGCCTGTACTCACCCCGGACGATGGACAGATGCAGGGTGTGTGGAGGGGACGGCAGCACTTGCCACCGTGTCTCGGGCAGCTTCCGAAAGGCAATCTCACAGATAGGTACTCCCTGCTACCACAGTCCAGAGACTTCACCTGCTACTTCTTACCACCAGCTGGCATGAAGGGTGACTGGCTTGAAGGCGGGTAGGAGTTTCCCAGTTGCTTGATGGAAAGAGCTGAAGAGTACCACCCCTGCTTAAATGCCTGTCTTTTGTCCTTTTCACTTAATCATCAGAGGAGATTGATTTGATGTGCTGTATATTAGGCTGGTAAGGTTTCCCTTCACCTCTTTACAATAGGAAGCAGCTGGAGATCTATTTGTTCCTATTGATTTTGGCGTCTTGCCCACTTCAGATAATGTGAAGAGATCAATATATCTTCTTTTATGCATGCTATGTGTTCTTTTGAAACTTAAGCTCCTATGATGAGGGTTACAGCATTTGTTTCAGCCTGCATTTAGTCTCCTGCTTTCCCCAGTCCTATGGCTGGCACAGCTGAGGGACAGTCCCTCTGAAATTGGGCTGAGATTCATCCCTTGCAACCTCATGGCCCATTCCTCCACCCACAGAAGGAGTAGACTGTGGTATGCTCATTAGTAATTAGTTAGCTGTGGTTTGAGGATGTTCTAGAACATCACTTCACACTGTTATTGTTTCACTAGTCTACCTCACTCTCTACAGACATCAGACTAGAAAAGCACTCAGGCCCCTTTCCAGAACCGGGTAATGGTACTAACCCCTCTAGCAGAACAGATAGTTTTGGCCTCCTGTTCCAGTCCTCCTAAAATCTTACCGAATGGACAAGACCTGCATTTCTAGCAGGAAGGACAAGCTGCCAAATCCCACAACTTTAAGAGCCTTCTTATTTCCTCTCCCTTTAAAGGTCGTTTTTTATGCTACTACTGAGACAAGTTCTGTTGAGTCAGGAGCTGAGGGGACCTATGATCTTCATCCTCTGTTCAGCATCAGCCCTGATCACTAGTGAGCTTTTTCTGTGCTCTTGCCAGAAAGAGCGTGAGATCACATTCATTCACACACCTACAACCAGACTGTGATACTTGTGCAGTTCCTTCCTGATTCCAAACCCAGCAGCGCTCAGACTGAGCCTTAGAGACCTGTAATGGTCCCAGAGGGGAGCTGGGCTCAGAGCTCACAGACTGGTGGAACATGCATTTATGTCCTTAGTGTCCTGCCCCTGAAGAGCAGCACTGCCCTCCTACATGCACACTTGTCCCACAGGCTGCTTTTCCTACCCAGACCTTTTTATTCTATCCTTGGGGTTTCCTCACCCACTGTTCTCTTCCTCAGGTTATGTGTTCATCACCAACATACCTGCTGGTGCCACAGACATCCTCATCATTGAGCGCAGGAAAACAGAGAACATCCTAGGTAAGCAGAGGAACCAGATGGATGTGAAGATCCCAGTTCAGCTGCCTGGGAGGTGGGCCAACAGGTGTGCTGCCAACTGTGCTGCGAGAGACCTGTCTGTGAGCATGTCGTCCAGGGTAGCACAGGGGTGCTTCATCTCTCCATAAACCAAGGCCGACACATCTCCAGCAGCCAGTGGCAGGAGAGACATTTAGAACCAAGCTCAGTGTAGGCAGTCCCTGTTGGGAAGACATTTGTGTTCTTGTTGGAGAGGGAAGTGAAAGCAGCAGAAATTGAACACTGCTGGTCTGACCTGATGTGGAAGATGAACACTGGACAGCCTGCAGTTCTTCTTCTAGTGGGCTTTTCTTGTTCATGGGCTGTTTGCTGTCCTCAGTGCCAGTGCAGCCCCAGTGTTCTGCACAGATCATCATATTTAATCCCTTTTCTCTCTCTCTCTGAAGCACTTGCAGATGAATCTGGGCATTTCTTCTTCAACGGCAACTCTGCCATTGACAACCCCCAGAATTTCAGGGTAGCTGGCACGATCTTCAAGTACCGGCGGCCCTCAAGCCTGAACTCGGATGGGCTGGAGTATATCATAGCTCATGGGCCCACTAACCAGTCTCTGAATGCCATGGTATGTAAGGAGCTAGTTTTAAGCTTTCCTGTCTTGCATGTCCCAAAATTCTGGACCTCCTTCAGACAAAGGGAATATTAACCTGGTTCCCAAGCCAAACTTGAGTGTGTAGGTGGCTGAGGAAGCCAGATGCTGTCTTGGGAGGTTTCCTCAGGTTTATGAGGATGCTGCCTTCTCATAATATCCATCACAAAATGGATGTGGTGAGAAGAGGTCTCTGGGAAATATAATATTGTCTTTAAAAAGGGTTTTGTTTTCTTTCCTGGTTGCCTCCAGTACTATAACTTCAATGGGAAAATGCCACACATAACTTATGACTACACTGTACCACGGACACCACCTCTCCGAACTGCAGCCCCTGCTGTAGACAGACCTCTCTATCATCACCTACCAGAGACCAGCCAGAACCATCCCATTCCAGCCAACTCCAGAGCTGCCCAGGACTTCAATGCCACATGGCTCTCCCTGTCTCCAGATGACACCAGTCAGCAGCTTCCTCTAAGAGAAGGGCATGAAGATTTAGGCTTCAGCCACCCACACTTCTTCCAAACCAACTCCACCAGTCAGGCTCGGGACTGGGGCTGGGAACAAGGTGAAGAGAAGGAGAAGTACGACTTCCAGATAAGACGAGTCTACCATGCAAACACAGGAGAGGAAGAGGAGGAGGAAGCAGCAGCAATTGGTGGAGAAACAGAGTTAGGTTGGTTGCTTTGTTTTTCCTTCTCTCTCATTTTGTTCATTGAAGGCAGACATCCCACATTGTTCTTGAATTCCAAGCTGGCTTTACCATCAGGGCAGACAGGAGGGAAAGATGATTAATAGCAGGGTGGAGATTGTCAGGGAGCAGGAAGGGCCAGTAGCTCCATAAGGGGAGCTGGGAGAAGGTGGCCACAATACAGATCAGGCAGTGCCCTCTCAGGCAGGGCAATCCCACAGCGCCTGAGCTTGGCAAGCCAGGCAGTGACAACAACAGGTCCTAGCAACAGTCCAGTGATCATCAGGTGAAAGCAGGGTGACAAGTCAGATCTGAGGTCAGTCTGGGAAAGCCAAACCACAGTTCAGGAGCAAAGTACACCTGCAACATTGCTCAGGCCAAGAATGAAGGCCCCAGCCTGAGCTTAAAGGGAGCTCCTGAGCAATGAGCAGAGAGTGTGTCTGAGATTGGTTAGGGTGATTAAGGCCTTTTGGTGCACCCTGGTGGCAATTTATGGTTTTTGAGGCCAAATACTGAATGTTTTTCAGCTTGTTAAATACCACATGCTGAAGTACAAACCATCCAATCTAGTTAAAGCATCCCTGTATTTTTCTTCCAGCTCTCAGGTTCAATCAGATTTCCATCAGCACAGCTGTACCCTACAGCATGAGGAGATCAGAGCTTTCTGAGCACAGCCGCATAGCATCTTCCAGGCTTCGTTTCTTCAGACGACTGTGTCACCGAGACCCACTCAACACTGCTTTCTGTAGGGAGCTGCAGCACTTGGCAGCCAGGCTGGCCCCAAGGAACTCCACAGCAGGACTGTGGACTGAGACAGCTACCCGGTGGCCACAGGGCCTCCACAAAGCACCAGCCCATAAGAACTCACTGGAGGACTTGAAAGTGGAGGCATTTGCTGGGAGTCAGGGGGAAGCAGGCAACTACAGCATGATGGCATCTGTGGAGAGCCCTCTACCAGGTGCCAGCCCAACCATGGACATCAGGCAGGCAGAGCCTCTGCAAGCCCCTGGCACTGAAAGGTGGCACTTGATTTCCTGGGCACAACAGAAACACGGTTATCTGGGGAGGGAGGGTCAAGCCAATTCTCTGGTAGTCTCACTGCTGTCCTTGATGTCCCCATTCTCCAATGTCTATCTGTGCAGCTGTTATAGATGCTTGACCAATGGTGTGTCCTCCGAAGACTGATGCCTGCCCCCCCTACTTCTAAGGGATCCATTTAAATGGGTTCTGAACACTAATGTGATTGTAAAGAAGGCCAGGAGTCTATAGCACATTGCATGCACACGTTTACCAGCACATCATGCCCCTTCTGTCTCATTCTTCTGGGCACACACGTCCTCTGTAACTTCAATATACATTTGGCAGGAAAATGAGGGCCAACTTTTAAACATTTCTGGCAAGCCACTTGTGAACTCTCCCACCACATTCTATGATAAGAGGGACTTTGCTTGAGCTCCCTTTCCAACCTAATGTCATACCTCTGGGGGTGATAGGGTGAACTGAGACTGAGGGCACCCACATGTTCCAGACCATAGTACAGACAAGTCTCACTGTGAACGATGCCTCCTCTCAGAGGGGGTTCATCCACAGCTTTTGACATCCCCGCTAGTTGAATTCAAGAGGTGCATCAAGGCTTTACACTCTGTTCATCACTGGTCGCTCTTACCCAAGGTGGGGGAAATGGAGAGCAGAAACACTAGGTTTCTTCCCGTCTTCAAAGGCAGCAGAAGGAAATTCACTGTATTTTATATTTGCAGCAGTTTTTCATTTTTAACTCATACTGCCTCCTTTTTCTACAGCAATGAGTTTGATGTGAGCCCTGTGGGCCATGACGACATTAGCTTGGCTGACATGTACCGGTGGAAAGTCTCAGCTTATGCCCCCTGCAGCTCCACATGCACTTCAGGTAGGTTTGGCTTCAAGGGACTGATCATTTAAGATCCTTTTTGTCTGTTGATGGAGAGAATACTGGTAATTTTTAAAATGGCAAGTAAAGTTTCAGATGCAGTGAGCACTCCAGTAATTTAATTATGGTGGGTAGAGACTTTTGGATCTGATGGAACCTGAACAAGAGAGGGTCTTGATTGCCCAGCAGGTATCAGCACATCCTATGCAATATGTGTCCGGTACGATGGAGTAGAAGTGGATGAAACCTACTGCGATGCCCTAACCCGACCAGAACCTACTCATGAATTTTGCACAGGGAGAGATTGTCAGCCTAGGTGAGTGGAAATGCCATCAGCTGTCCGCAGGGACAACATATCTTTGTAAGGATCATTTTCTGCTCAAAGTATACAGCCATTTCTGAAGATACACTTACACAGCTAAGCCCTTGTATCCCCTTGCAAGCAAAAAGAGAAGGAATTTGCTGTCTAAATTTCCTACTAAGGGCAAAGTTGGCTTTCAAGACCAGCATCTCCTTGACACAGACATCTAAGTGATGAGCAGATTCATAGCAGCAGCTACTGGGTGAGGGAGTCCCAAGTGTGCAGGCACTCTCCAGCCACCCCATGTCCCTTATCCCCCTTACCTGGGTTTTCCTTTGTGCTTTCTCTCCTGGGGACTGCTCGTGGAGGTGGGAGACCAGCCGGTGGAGTGAATGCTCCAGGACCTGTGGTGAGGGCTATCAGTACCGCACTGTGCGCTGCTGGAAGATGATGGCTCCAGGCTTTGACAGCTCTGCTTATGATGACCTCTGTGAGTCAGCTGGGCTGGCCAGGCCCATGGAGAGGAAAGCCTGCAAGAACAAGGCCTGTGGGCCCCAGTGGGAGCTCTCTGAGTGGTCTGAGGTAGGCAGCAGGGGAGCGTTGCTCCCAGAGGTAAGCAGCCAGAGCTGGGCTGGGGTCTGGAAGAAGGGCTGGCAGATGTTGGGCACTGAGGAAGGCCCTGGCCAACTGCATCCTAGGGAAACAAGGACTGCCTTTACCCACTGTCCCCTTCTTCTGGTGCTGCCCAGTGAACAAAAGCCATTGCAAAACATTTTTTTCTAAGGTCACCTCTCAAGCAGGACATTGACCAAATGAAAGCCCTGCCAGCAAGAGGCTTTGCCTCCCGCTTCAGAGGATCTAACTAAGGGTGAATGGGGAAACAGTACCATGGAGATACAGAGCAGCTAAAACCCAATCCAAATCCCTTTGGCTTTCCACAGCCTACTTGGGGCTGGGCCAGTGGCCCAGTGACTTGGAACAGGAGTCCAGGCATCAGAGTCTTGGAGCATTGGAGCTCTAGGACCCAAAGTAAATTAGCAGCAGAGATGGATCCACCTTTTTCTGTCCCCGAGAGGGCCCTTCCCCTCTCCCCTAGTGCAGTAGGAAGAAAACAGGAGGAGGCATAGCTGCTTCCCTCCTCATCCTCGTTCTGTGGTTCTGAGCCCCGGGGCTGACTCTGTATGGCCATTGCAGTGTTCGGCCCGGTGTGGCACGCAGGGAACGATGAAGCGGGAGGTGCGTTGCTCGGTGGAAGCACCTCTGTGTGATGAGTCCCAGAAGCCCAGCAGTGAGAAGGTGTGTGCAGGCCCCCCCTGCGACCGCCGCTGGACCGCTTCGGACTGGGGACCGGTGAGTCCACAGGGGCTGCTTCTCCTTCCCTTCGACACTGGGGTTGCAGGGCTGGTGGGAGGGAGCAGGTGGGCAGTCATGCTATGGCTCTCTTTTGGCTTTCTTCTAGCAGAAGGTAAGCTAAAGAAACTAGAATAATCTGTATTCTTGCCTTTTCA
The DNA here is from genome assembly GCF_000700745.2 of Antrostomus carolinensis. NCBI lineage: Eukaryota > Metazoa > Chordata > Aves > Caprimulgiformes > Caprimulgidae > Antrostomus > Antrostomus carolinensis. The sequence goes on from NW_010310447.1 coordinate 17,639, forward strand.
TGCTATGAATTTTGGTTAGCTGTGAGGTGAGCTCCATTTGATAATCTGGGAAGCTCACAGCACCTGAAGAATGGAAGCCACTGACCAGATGTACCTCTAAAGACCCTTGGGATCCAGTGCCACAGTCCCAGTGGCAGGGCTAGGCTCTGGACTAGGGTCTTCTGGCACCGCTGACCCTGACCTCTCCACCTCCCTGCTTTCTGGTGTGTCTAAATGCCCTTTGTTCCTCCAAGTGCTCAGGTTCATGTGGTGAGGGACGCATGAGCCGCTTCATCGCGTGTCGCAACCTGGAAGGCAAAGTGATCTCCAACTCACAGTGTGACCCAGCTACCAAGCCCCTGGCTGTCCATCCGTGTGGAGACAAGAACTGCCCTGCACACTGGGTGGAACAGGAGTGGGACCAGGTAAAGTCAAGCCCAGCCCTGTGTCCTCAGCCCTCCTTTCCACCTCATATCCCACAAGAGGTGATGGGAGCCTGGCTCCCTTGGTGGAGCAAGGTTGTATGGTGTGACCTCCAGCCATGGAGCTGTACCCTTATCCTAGCTCCTTTTAGAAAGAGGGAAGGAATAATGAATATCCCAGCTTGTTGCCTGCCATACCCTGTAGGCCACTCCAAAGTTTGTGGCATTTACTGCCTTCCTAGAGACATCCATTGGAGGGCAGCAGTGTCCTAAGGAAACTGTCCTCATCTCCCACCTCTGGCTCCCAGATGGCAGTTGCAGACACCTCAGCAGAGCTCTTTGGACTCAGCCCTCCTCAGATTTTGGTCCCACCACTAAAAAGAAAGCCTCAACAAAACCAGCTTCATCTCTGATCAATAGTAGCTGGAGGTAAACCTGAACCACAGCCCAGTTCATATCCTGACCATGACTGTGTACTTGCCTCGTACTTAGGAGTCCAGTGAATGTGGTCCAAGTGCCCCACTCTGCCAAACAATCATTCTCTGCCAATCTCCTTACTCCCCTTCTGTTGCTCAAGGCCTAGAGGCTTTAAATTTCCCAATATGAGTTGATCCAAATCCCAGAACACCCAGAAGGAACATATCAAGTCAGCTGTAGAGTTTGGGCTTTGTCTTCAAAGTCTTGAGCAAAATTCACAAAGCACTAAGAAAGAAGGTTTCTAAGGAACTAGAGAAGGAGCCAAAGTCTCTCCCCTCCAACCACAGCTAAACCCTTGTTCCCTCCTTTTGCTACCCTTTATAGCTGTTGAATGCATTCAGCTGAGTCTCCCTCCAGCACTGGTAACAAGCACAAACTGGTTAAACCTGGAGACCCATGGCAGTCCCATAACCCTCTCCTGCTCTGGGCCATGGTGTGGGTCACACACAAGGCTGCAGTGCAGTTCTTCAGCTGTGCCCAGGCTATTAAACTCACCTGAACTCTGAAAGACCAGCTGAGCTCCCCACTTTTGCTCTGTTAGCTTCTTTGCCTTTGCCGTGTTCTCTGGGCTGATCAGCTTGAGCTCACAGGATGACTAAGGGCAGATACAAGCCAGCTGTGCTGCCCCTGCCATCCTGAAGAAGGGCACAAAGCAGTGAAATCTCAAACTGGCAACTGCTTCCGTGGGCATCAGGGAGCAGAACAGAGCTAGAATCAGATTTTGCCTCCTCCTGCTTCTCTTGGTGGTGTCCTGAGAGAGTGAGTCCTCCCAGCTAAGCCTGCCTGGCTCTGGGCTCAGCAGTACTTGTCCATGCAACTCACCTGCAGTGCACCAGTTTGGTCCCCTTGGGCCCATGCAGACCTTGACAGTACTCCAAGATGTAGGTTGCTACACAAGTACACTACATGGTTTTTGAGAACATAGGTATAGAAAATAAGACAGAAAGAGCCTCTTGTAGTCTTGGCTGCACCAGGTCCCTTGTGGTAGCTGCTCTCAAGGCCATTCAAGCTGAATCTGGCATCCCCAGTGCTGGCTAAACACTAACTACCAGCTCCTCTCTTTGCTCCCTAAGAAATTGAGCTCCTTTGCAGCCACCCATAGCTCCCGTGAGCTGGCAGCACTACCTCTGTTAGATGGGTGTTAGCACACGCATTATGGACCTTGCTTCTGAGCAAGATGCCACCTTACCTGCAGCCTGAAGCTCTACAGCTGACGAGCATCATTTGTTACCTGGCTGTTACCTGCTCTTTTCCAGTGCAATGCCAGCTGTGGGCGAGGGATGAAGACCCGGCTTGTCTTGTGCGCGGGCCTGGAGAACGGTGTGTACAAGGAGTACCCCGAGAAGCGCTGTGAAGCCTCTCAGAAACCTGAGGAACAAGCTGCCTGTTTCAGGAGGCCGTGTTCAACGTGGTTCACTACCTCCTGGTCTCAGGTAGGGCTTGGGGTGGTGGGGAAGCGGGGGAGGAGGCCTCATAATACTGGTTGGTGCAGCATGACCTGCACTGAGGCTTTCTAGCAGCCTGTTCTGCCAAGGGCTCCGTTAGCTCATGGGACCATGAGCTCTGCTTTTCTGCAGACCAGGCAGCAGGTGGAGGGACTGGCACACCTTCCCTTCAAGCACGTCGATTATTGCCTTAAACAAGAGGCAATACAGTGTCTCCTCCTCTTTGAGGAGTCAGTGTTCTGTCTTTCCCTGCATTCCCTTGATTTTAACTGGTGAGCATTTAGGGAATGGGAGGACAGGGGAAGCTGGGCCTGGTCACAGCAGCCATTTTCTCTTCTATCACAGCTTCCACACTCAAAGCAAAAACAATTCTGAGTTACATTAGGGAGATGAAGCAAACTCCTCTCCTGCTCTGCCCCAACCTCAGCTCAGGGAGGTTCTCTTCCAGCAACAAAGTTGCTGGAAGCATAAGTTTGAGATCAGTGTGGGATTTGACCCCAGCCTCCTCAAGAACAGTCTCCAAAGCAGGGACCGGGAGGCCTCACGGGAAGAAAGAACTTGGGAACTGTAGAAAAAAATTTCCTCTTGTGATCCTTTTCCTCTCTCTCGATGCCGACAGTGCAGTAAGACGTGTGGTGCCGGTGTGCGACTGCGTGAGGTGAAGTGTTACCAGGGGGATGCACTGGCTCAGGGCTGTGACCCCACTTCCAAACCAGAAGCCAGGCAGACCTGCCAGCTCCAGCCGTGCCCCACAGAGGCACCAGGTAAGTCTGGGAGGGCAGAGAGAGAGAGAGAGGGGAGCCCTTGGGAACCCTTTGCTCTCTCCAGCTCCCTGCTGGGAAAGCCTGTCTCCTTTTTAACCCCTCCTCTGGATGTTTCTGCTCCCCAGAAGATGACTGTGAAGACAAAGCGACGGCCAACTGTGTGCTGGTGCTGAAGGTGAAGCTGTGCTCTCACTGGTACTACAGGAAGGCTTGCTGCCGGTCGTGTCGGCTCAAGTCACCCTGACTGCTGCCAGGCCGTACTTCCAAGTTCAAGGGCAAGAGTCCCCTTGAGCCAGACTTAACCACTTGAAGCCACCCTCCTTGGCTTGCCTGTGGAGCCAGTCCCTGTAGACCAGCCTGATCACCGAGGAAGGATTCCTAGGACTTAGTCGTCACTGTTCCCTCTCCACCAAGAGGATTTTACACAAGATAAACCATCAGTTCCTAGAAAGCTACTGAGAAGTGAGTCAGGAAAGCCTGTCCCTGCTGTCATCATCTCCCAAGAACTCTAGTTGGAGGCAGAGGGATGCAGAGGCCAGCCCGCAGCAGGGCACAGATGACAGCAGCTGTCTCTCCGGTCTGCCCTGCAGATTCTTCTACTGCAAGGGCAATTTCTACAACACACCAAAAAATTCTGTGTTACAATAAAGAGTTAAACTGTAAAACTGTGGTTTTGGGATGCACATAGCTAGGCCAGAGGCAAGGGAGGAGGAGGAGGGACACAAGAGGAAGGAAAGCAGGAGCAGGAAGGATGGGGAGGAAAAATCCTTGCTCCAGTACAGGTGCTTCCAGGCAGCGTCAGGTAAACCCCATTTTGTGTTGCCTGCCAAAGAACAGCAACCACTCCTGGTTTGTATTTCAAAGTCCTCATTTATTTCTGACATTGAATTTGGACCCATAGCTGAGCAACAAAGACAGAGAATAGTAACAGGAGGAAACTGAAGTGGAAAAAAATCTGGGATCCCTGCCCCTACCCTGTCCTAATCCTCCACCGTCCCCAAATCCTTCTAACCCACAGTTTCATCTCCCACGTTTCCAGCCCTTTCAGACTCACCCGTTTCTCCGTAGCTGTGCCAGACCCAGGGTGTTGTGTTGGCCATGAGGATAACCCTCATCTTGGCCATCCAGCTACTCTGGAACTGCTGCACCAGCCTTGGCACCTCATTAGCAGGAAACGAGTCACATTTAATTTGCATGTGATGAAGATGATGATGCAGTTGCCTTCCTTTTCACCAGGAGGGTGACCCGCAGAAGCAAAAACCCCTTCTGTTATTCCCACTCTCTGGAGGTCTGCCAGTGTGGTGGGAAGCCTGGTTGTGTGCCAAGAGGTAGAGTTGGATGCTGGGAGCCATCGTGCCCACAAGCTGGCCCTGTGCCCTTCAAGGCCATGATGTCGCAGGGCCGTCTGGCAGAGCCACCGGGACAGTCACGCTGGGACACATTAACCTGTGGCTCCCAGCAGGATGAGGACCCAGCTGAGCAGATGCTCTGGTGGGAAAGGATGGGATTTACCAAGTTAGCCAAGATTTATTTATTTTTTCCAGTTACAGACTATATTTTCAGGGAGGAGTACTGGCTGGATGGGAAGCAGTAGGAGCTACAGGCTGTCAGCCAGTGGGATCCACAGAGTTTTGCTGCTGCTGACTTTCATCTTCCCTCCTGCTTGCCCTTAATGTGAGAGGACATTTAAAGACCTGCTATCACTATGTGGAAGATGGGAAAGAGACTTTAAAAGAGATGCAGCTAATCTCAGGGTAATAGAAATGCAACGTCTTTCTGGGCCAGAGGTGGGGGAGATGGTGTGTAACATTTGCTCAAAAAGCTGTGTAAAATGTGGGCTGGGGCAAGGTGTTTGGTTACAAGGACCATCACCACATTTGGTGTTCATCTGGCTCCTTTTCGGGTAGTTTGAGCAGAGTTACCAAGGCATGAGCAGGTCTGAAGTGCTAAATTACCTTTTACCTGATAACGTAGACCTCTGAGGCTCACGTAGCGTGCACCTCCATGCTGAAACCTACTTTTCCTGTGCATGAACGGGGAGGTTAAGTCCAAATCCTGTGAGCAGCAGAATCATTTCTATATTGTGGTGGTGAAAAAAACCCCACCACCCACATTTCTGAGCAGTCACACCCTATATTGCAAAGGCATGCCAAACATTTTCTGCTCTTCCCTCCAACAGCATCCGCACGGCTGCGGGAATCGTTGCGCTGGCCGGGTCCCTCCTCCCTGCTGTGAATGAGAAGCACTCAGCCAAGCGGTCCTGCCCTGGTTGCTATGGAAGTGCCCATGAATGATGGAGATGTCCTTTTAGTAATTTTTCACCTAATTTGATTTATGGAGGATGAAGGAACTTTCCCACATTCATTTTTTGCAGAAAGGCAGAGTCACTGGCTGTCATTACCAGCCAGTGAACCCAGGTTTGGGTCTTGCACTCTCTTCTTCCAAAAGCAAAAAAGAGGGGACCCCGGTCACCTGAACATCACACTCTCACAGGAGGTCCTGGTCTCCACAAAGGAGGAGATGTGACCCAATGGTCTCTGCTGTTGGTGTCAAAAGGAAAAGCCATCCTGAAGCTAACCTTCCTCTGGCTGTCCAGAGCTGTCAGGGTGGGCTGGATAGGGCTTCAAAAGCTGAAAGTGACCAAAACTAGAGTCATTTAGAGGTGCAACTATTCCCATAAGTAAAATTTTTGCCATTTTTATGAGTCCAGGTTAAAAATCACTCCTAAGAAAGCCTGTGAAGAGTAGAAGAGGTGGGAGCTTTGGCCGCGGAAGGATCAGCCTGTGCCCGTTTGTGTAGGTAAGCGGTTTTGCGAGCAACTTTGCCTCCCCTGGCAGTGATCTAATTTCATGACGAACTTCTTCAGCACGTGCAAAGACCAAAGCAGGTGGGGGGGGACGGTGTCCTATCTGATACTTGAACACAAAAGCTAACTTCTAGTGGCAATTAACGCAGTACAAGGGGAGCAGGACCATCCAGATCTTCCATCTTTGCTTTCCCGTTGCTGCCGGTCCCAGCTCAGCGGTGGGATTTGCCGGAGGCGGCAGCTGGTGGGCAGTTGTGCATGGCTCCGCGTGTCAGAGGTGGCGAGCATCCCCTCAGGTGGAGTGGGCTGTGTGGGGACACCGGAGGCTTTGCTCTGGGCTTAGGGAGTTGGGGGGAGCCTGGGGTAATTAAATTAGGTTGTTCTGTACATAGCCCTCGTTAGACAAGTCCCGTCAGGAGATAAAGTAGAATAATAATGACACTTATGATGGGTTTGGAGGTGGCCGGTTTAACGTTGCCCTTTGAGGTCTCTCTCGTCTTCTCGCCCGTAAAGCTTAGCCATGCTGGGCAGGTCAGCAGGAGGACTGTGCTGGTCTCAGGCTGGGCTTACGGGGTCCTCCCTGTGCGAACCCCCCCCCTCAAAGACAGGTGAAAAGCCCCTTCCCTCAAGCGGGCGCCGGCTTGGGTCATCCTGTGCTAGTGGCAACGG